>NC_133794.1:91734-93777 GCF_003597395.2 Chelonoidis abingdonii | reverse complement strand
GCTAAGGTATCTTTGACTTTCTGCAATAATAAAGACTGTTTTCAAAGCCAAGAATTAATTTATTGAAAAGAAAATTCCTTTATTGACAGACACACAACTTTTTGGGAATCTAAAAGGGCAGAGGGATGGGGTGGTGAACTGTATAGTCACAGGTTTGAATATGTCCTGTCTGGAGTGCTGTGCAATGACTGCTGCACTTTAGGATGGCTGTACTGCATGGTAAGGGGGGTTGAGTGCAGAGGGTAAGGGTCGTAGTTCTCAGGGCTGCTTGGTGAACGTACAGGTGTTGGAGGCAGCTGGTGGTGGTAAGAACTGGGATGCTGGGGAAGGGGGTTTTGAGCTGACATGGGGGCACAAGGAAAAGAGCTTTGGGACAAGGGCGGCAGGGGGGACGGGCACGGTAGTGCTCCGCCTGCATGGCTACGAGCGCCTGGATAGAGGCCACTTGACACTCCAGAATGCTTAGCAGCTGCTTCGTGCTTTTCTTCCTCTGCGCTGCGTTTTTCTTGCGGATCCTTCTTTCTCTTTCCCTCCAGTCCTGCACTTTTTGATTTTCTGCGAGAGATTGCTGCATCACTTCTTCCAGCATGTCTTTTCTGCTTTTTCGCAGCTTCTTCTGGAGGTTTTGTTGTCTCTCAGCCAGTGATAACATGGACAGCTGAGTTCTCAAGGTTGCATCTGTAAAGGCAAAATGCAACACTTAACAGAGGCAGCATTGTTTATACCAGACAGAGTTATTCCCCCGCAGTGAAGGGGTGAGTGCACATTGACAGTCTTCACAATAGCATAATTTTCCCATCCCAAAGAGAGCACACATAACCCACAGGAGCCCCAAAATGGTGAGTAAGGGGGACTGATTGCTTCAGGGCTGTACTGGGGTTTCTGTGCGTTGGGGAAAGCAATCAGCTGCAGGGGGCACCTACACTGAACACTATCCCAACATTTTCCTCAGGGGTTTATCCTGGAAGATATCTCACTGCTGCTGGTCACCTGGGAAGCACGGCACGGTCTTCTACTGCAATGTGGATTCCGCCCTAGCTGCCATGCAGCTTGCCTGTGTCTTGCAATTGTCCCCCGCCTCGCGGCACAGTGGCGCGGCCGCGTTAGCCTGACTGGAACAAGGACCACAGTGGCTCTCCCAATAAACCTGCGCAAGCGCATTGCCCTCGCTCTGGCTGAAACTTTTGAAGAGATTACCGAGGCCGATTACCGCGACGTGATAGACCCCATCAATGCGCTGTTCCGGATCTAGGGATGCATGCATGCAGCCATAACCCCCCTTCCTCTCCCGAAAAATTTCCATCCTGAAAATAAAACCCACTCCTCTGTTTGTCCTCCACCAGGCATCGGACATCGTGACTGGCTACCTTCCTCCTGGCTTGAGAAGAGCTCCTGGCTGCATGCCTCCTGGGACTCCGGGGGGTCTCCCCTAACCCCAGTACCCTCACTCTCGCTTTCCTCCTCCTCCTCCTCCTCTCTCTCCCCACTCTGAAGTGTCCATCGTGGTCCTCAGAGTGGAGGTGGGGTCACCCCCAAGTATCGCGTCCAGCTCTTTGTAAAAACGGCAGGTCGTGGGGCAGTGCTGGAGCGGCGGTTTCCTTCACGGGCTTTGCAGTAGGCACTCCGCAGCTCCTTCACTTTAACCCTGCACTGCAGCGCATCCCAGTCATGGCCCCTTTCCAAAGTTTCCATGATGGCCCTTGATATCTGCCCATAGGTATCATAATTCCGACAGCTGGAGCGCAATTGGGACTGCACAGCTTCCTCCTCCCAAACACTGATGAGGTCCAGCAACCCGCCATTGCTCCATGCTGGGGCTCGTTTGCCGCTTGGAGGCATGGTCACCTGGAAAGCTTCACTGATTGCACTCCGCATCTGGCTGAGCAAACAGGAAGGGGATTTTTAAAATTCCTGAGGCATTTAAAGGGCGGGTCTGACAGTTGGTCACCTGAGGCCAGGGCAGTAGAGGTCGAACTGATGAGCAGAGTGGCTAGAACAGGCATTCTGGGATACCTCCGAATACTTCTGGAGGCCAATAACAGC
>NC_133794.1:75101-91279 GCF_003597395.2 Chelonoidis abingdonii | reverse complement strand
CCCCCCCCGCGGCTTGCTGCGCCAGGCACGTGCTTGGAGTGCTGGTGCCTGGAGCTGCTGCTGTGAATTCCAACTGCACCAGAGCTTGGAAAGTGAGTCCATGCAGGTGGGCAACAGGAGAGACTCAGGGGGCAACCTGGACATGAATTGCTGCTGCCCCTATGGAGGGGAAGGCTGGGCCCATGGGGAGGGCACTTGTTAGGCCTTGGGGGACCTAGGGTCAATTCCCTGCTCTGCAGCAGCCTGCTGGAGTGATTTGGTCAGACTATGTCCCAGAACCACCAGAGGAGCTGAGGGGCCCCAGTCCCATGTTTAGGTACCGCTGGGCTATGGGCTATTCTGAGGTGGGTCTTGCTCTCACTCCCCATCTCTCCTACTGAAGTTGTTCCACTTTAATTAATAGTTGAAGAATTAAGTGAATTGGGCCACACCACAAGCAAGACTCGCTCTACAGCCCTTAGCCAGGGCACACACTTGCGAGGTGGTAGATCCCTCTTCGAACTCCTTCCCCACATCAGGCAGAGGGGGGAACTGAATCGGGGGCACCCCCCATCTGAGCTGAGTGTCCTGAGCCGTGGGCTAAAGGAGAGCTGGCTCCCCTTCCCCCCATGTGTTCTGTGGATAGTTCATCAGCCCCTCATTGCACCCTATGGGATTGGCCCTGTGCCAGTGAAGCCGGCAGCTGACAACACAGCTGCTCTGGGCTGGTGGCCTGGCCGACACCTCAAAGCTCAGCTGACACAGCCCCGGCGCTCAGAGGGTGAAAAATTCATGCCCCAGAGCAACCCAGTTAAGCTGACCTAACTATCAGCGTAGCCGACTGCTGTCCTCATTCAGGAAGGGGCAGTTCCTGCAGCGAGGGAAACAGCACTGCCGGCCCCTCACCGAAAGTGTCCACACCGTGGTGCTACGGAGCCACTGGGGCTCCGCCACCACAGTGCCCACAGTGTAGACGTGGCCCTGGGCCCTGACCTCCAGGAGAGGGATGGGACTTAGCACACAACCGGCTCCTCAGCATTTCCCATTGGCTGGCTCCCGCCCCGCTCGCTGGCTTTTGTTACTCCCATTCTCAGGCACCTCTCTCCTCCATCCATCAAGAGGGCAGCCTGGGCGCCTGACTCAGGCCTCATGTACAACCTTGTTATTCCAGCGAATGTCTAGGACCTACAATGCTCAGCATCACCACCCCCAATGCCTCCATGGAGCTGGGCCTCAGTTCCCCTCTGTACACCGGGGCCAACACCCCTCCCTCAGCTCCTGTCCAGAGCGCAGCCTGTCCCAGCACCACCAGGGCAGGTGGGTTCTGAGCCATGTCAGGGTAGAGCCTGTGCTGGCCCACGAGGGCTCCTTTCGTATATGTGCTTCTCTGGGATCTGTACAGCACCTGGCACAATGGGCTCCTGGCACTTGACTGAGGTTCCTGGGTGCTACCATAATACAATTCATAGCAGCCCCTCTGGATTGAAAGACCTCAGCCAATGTCTGTAAACCCAGACTTGGCATATCTCCAGAGGGCTGGATCCTAACTGGCCTAAATCAGATACCTGCATGTGCAAATGGGCCAAATCCTGAGGGTCATTAACTTGGGATGATCCTCTGTTCTACTACAGACACCCTATCCAATAGACTGGCTCCCAGGGGGTTGTCTGGGGAGGGGGTGGCCTGGCCATGAAGGCACCTGCTCGAGGTCTGGGATCACCAGGGGAGGCTGAGGCAGGTGACAGCAGGGCTGGAAGGTTACAAAGGGCCAGGTCTGATCTATTTTGGGTCTTTGTACATTTTCATCAGCTAAAGAGGAGGGGCTCCCCAGAGCTTTCCCACTCCCACTTGCTGCAGGATCCCTGCTGTGGTGAGGGGGACCCTGTGACCTGAACCCAGACAGACCCCGAAGGACTCCCAAGGGACAGGTGAGCTGGTGAGCGACACTGTGATTGGGGGATGGTTGTTTCCTTTATGACCTGGGCTCTGTTAAGTGAAAAGCAATAGGGCTAGAAACCTGAACACGGTGTCTGTGCGCTCCGTGCTACACTGACCACCTGGCCACTGGAAGAGGGAACCCAGCTGGCCCACACCTTCAGGGGGAGGTCTGGGAGAAGGCAGGGGGGTAAGCTACTGAGCTACTTGGGGGTCAGTGCTGGGCCTGGGGCCCTAAGGCAGGTGGGTCGCGGGGCTCCATTTCTGTGAAGGGGTAACAGACAAAGTCAATGCCCAGGAAATGTGCCCCAGAGGCCACAGGAGACACCAGCACTGCAGCCTGTGATACCCTGGGAAGCTCAGAGCACTTATGGGGTTCAGTGTCTGAACCTCCGTAGCGATCTGGTGAGCCACCAGTAGTGGCAGCCCAACCAGATCTGGGACAGAGGCCTCTATGGGGAAAATAGGAGGGAGGCAGAGTTGTGCCCCCTGCCCATGCTCTGGCCCTAAGTACCAGAGACCTGGAGTCAGGGGAAGAACAGAGCCAGAGAAGCATCAGATTCAAGTTTATTTATTGCACTGGGCACAAAGGGCACAGCATGGTTCTGTGCCAGTGTCCATGGCAAGGGGGCGGCAGGGGCAGCAGGCCAGGTGAGGCTCTCCAGTGCCAAGGCTGGGTCTTGGCATCACTATAGCCCTATCTTGCAGCAGCGTGCAGCCGTCCAGTCGATGCCACCGCACTGGCAGTGGCAGGTGGAGTCGGAGCGAATGTCCCAGGAACCACAAGCCATTCCGCAGGCGCAGCCCGTGGGCTTGTACCCTGTGGGGGGATGGGGGAGGTGGGGTTAGGGGAGCAGCTGGTGGCAGGATGGGAGTCATGGGAGGTAGCAAGGTGCCCTGCTCTCTCCTCCTCCCCAGCACCCAGGGCATGGCCCTGTGGTTCCCTTGCAGCCAGGCCACTGCCCAAACAAAGGAGGCCAGTGAGACGTCCCAGGGGTCTGATCCAGGGGCCCACACTGGTCCCAGCTCCACAGCATCCACTGCCCCCAGGGACTCAGGAGTGGTGTGAATGCCATTGCTCCTTGCACTGGGCAGCATATGGGAAGGGGGCCCCCAGGCAGGCTGGTGGTGCATTGCTGCCCCAGCTCCACACCCACCCAGGATTGCAGAGGGGGTGGGGTCTGTGCCCCAGGGACCCCTCCCTCCTTGGGCCTGCAGGGCACTCGGGAAAGTGCTCTCACCTGCTGGGCAGGAGACAAGTGCCCCACGTGCCGAGACGTCCTGACAGAGTAGCTTGGCTTTGGCAAGGGTGGAGGACACTGCAAGGTAAGAGGCAGAGTTGTAGCCAGCAGGACCCTGGGTGTGGAAAGGCTGATGCCTCCCCCCAGGCTCAGGTGGAGAGAAGCTGCCTCTGCCCCAGCTGTTACCTGGGCAGGTGTAACCCACCCAGCCTCACTCCATGTGATGCTCTGGCTCCCCTGAGTGGTGGCTGGGCTACATACAGTCACAGTGCCTGGAGCTGGGTGCTGCATCTGAGCCTAAGGCAATCAAAGCTCCTGGCCTGAGATCTGGAGGTCTCATGTTTGATGCCGGTTGCCCACAGCCCCCCTAGAAGAGTGTTACCTGGTGGAAGCCTCTGGGCATCTAACAAGACCCCCTGGGCTGTGAACAAAGGGCAGGGATGGAGGGAGCAGAAATAATTCCTGGCTGCTTCCCCCAGCCAATACACCCTTAGGTGCTGGAACTGGGGTGCTATTGCACCCCTGCCTCGGGCTTGAAGAGGATTCCATCATATACATGGTTTACAGTTTGGTTCAATAGCTCTCAGCTCCCCCACAATACAAATTGTTCCAGCCCCGTGAATGCAGCCATGTCCAGGTGAGCAGCAGCCTGAGAGAGATGGGTAGAGCAACCCCAGCCAGCCCAGTTCAGCCCCTGGGGTGAGGTGGTGCTAGCTGTGCAGATGGCATCTCATCGACCCTGTCTCCAGATGCTCCAGTGGGGTGACTGACCAATCCAGTGGGTCTGTGGCTAAGGCACTGGGCTGGGCTGCAGGAGATGTGGGTTTAATTCCTGCCTCTGCCACTGACTCTCTTTGTGACCTTTGTTAAGTCACTTAGTCACTCTGGTCTTCTGTTCCTCTTTGTGCAATGGGGATGATAATCCATCTCTCGGCAGCTCTTTGGGGCAGAGAGCTTCTCACCATGGCCTGTGCAGCGCCTGGCACGACGGGGCCCAGAGCGCAGCCACTGGAATAGAACTAAGACAAATACCGGCTCCATGCTGTGCTCGGGCCTGAACTGAAGCTGAGGAACATCAGGGAACCCCAAGGGTTCCAGCTCCCCCTCGCCCTGTTTACACACTGAATGGGGCTGGCTGGGAGCAGAATGGGACAGGCAAGGAGAGAGCTGTCCTGGGTGGTTTGACAGGAGCAGGGATCAAACTTGGGACTCCTGGAATCTCTGCCTAAGTCAAAGCCCCAGGCCCATCAGCTCTGAGGCAGTATTAGAAACTATATGACTCAACCACTAGAAAGAGATAGAGAACCACAGTGTGGGGCACAGGTAATGTTGCTCTTGTATGTGATTGGTTCCAACAAGTTCTCATGTGACTTTCCCAGCAGTTTAGTTGATCCCATTAATCTTGATTTAAAAATCAGGAGAAGATTGACCTAGTCACTAACGCTGCCTGTGTCATATCTCACCAATGCACAAATGACTTGCGAGCCTGGGCAGGCTGGTGCAATGGTCCAGACTTGTGCTGACTCCCTGTATGACCTTGGGTAAGTCATTTAGCTTCTCTGGCCCAAATCTACAAAGTGCCTTGTTTCTAGACACACTGAAAGCCCTGTAACTCCTGTTTGGCCACTGCCAGACACCTAATAAACCTGGCACCCAAGTGTTTGCGGTAAGAATACACTGGAGAGGGTGTGGGGGTCAGATGCTCGTGGCAGGGAGGAGGAGAGACAGGTACAGCAGAGAGTGTAAATGAGCCAGTTTGGGAGGAAAGCCATAGCTTTGGCAGCTCCCTCGCTCAGTCTGGGGCTCAGAGCAGAGACTGCCGGAGCTTCGCCTTTTGCTGCAAAGTCCCATCCCCCGGCCTCCCCTAAATGTGACCCCCCATTTCTGGGGGTAGTGACCCTGGGTCAGTTACCTATGGAACTAATCGCTGCCTGCACCTTCAGATCGACCGCACTGTCAATGATGCACTGAGCACCCGTGTGGTACGCAGGCACTAGGAGGGTGAGCAGCAGGAACACTGCAGCCTTCATCCCGCTGGGTGGTGAGCTACCTGCAGGGGAGAGACCCGGCCAATGTGTGAGATCCCAGAACAGGAGCCCTCTGGAACCGGTGGCAGGAGCCGAGGTGCACACAAGGCAGCAGAGTGGGGCACAGGCATGAGGGAAAGCCACAGTGCCAGGGAAGGGGGTGAGGGTCAGAGCGGGGACAGGCAGGCCCAAAGGGGCAGGGGATGTGGGGACGAGAATGTAGGGGGCTGGAAGGGATACTGAGGGGTGAGGAAATGTAATGGCAGCAAATAGGGGAAAGAGAGGAAGGATTTGGAACAGGAGATTGGGCGTGTTTGATGGGTGGGTAGGCAGGCAGGATGGGTAATGGGGGGTTATTGGGGAGGGTTGGAATGGCACCCCCATCCTAGGGGCTAGCAGAGCAGGACTGCTTCCAAGCTGCCAGTGGGGACCATGTGCACTGGCGGTTGCATTTTCAGGCTGAAATCGACACCCACAAACACATATGCGCGCACACACACACACACACGGGAAGGAGGTTCCCGTTAAAGGTTTGGAATGAGCTCCTTAGAGAACTGATTTCCCCCCCCCAGCGGCCCCTCCCCAAAACAAAATTAAAGCACCCACAAAAAGAGCCTCGTCTCTCTGCTCCAAGCTGCACCTGTTTCACTCGGCATGACTGTAAACCAGTTCGGTGAAAGCCGTGTGAGTCGCAGTGTGGACATTCCTACTCCAATGGAATCGCCATCTGGTAAGGGCTAAATTGACATATGTCTGGTGTGAATCAGGTTCAGACTGAGCTACGCACTATTTTGCACTGAGTTATTTGTTACAGACTGATCTAGTTCAAGCCACGCCACTCTGGGGTGGATGCAGCTAGAACAGTATACAATCATTTATAGCAAAAGAGTTTTTTAGTTAATAAGTATCCTTAAATAGGTGCAAAACTGGGTTTAGACCAGTCCTTATGGGATTAAAACCAGATTTATATTGATTTAGTTTAAGGGTAACATTTTCCCGTGATTTAGGATTCTAACTCCCATTGAATTTCAATGAGACGAGGCTCCTAGAGACCAGATACCAAAGGCATTTAGGCACCTAATGACACACATAGGCACCAAAGTCACAAAATGGAACATTGGCTCCTAAATCCTTTAGCTGCTTTACAAAACTTTATCCCAAGCCAATCCCTTGCTACATAGAGAGGAGCTCTGCTCACATTGGATTAAGAGCGTCTCCACTGTGCCTGGAACCAGATTAACTTTTGAAAGCCTTTGAAAGTTACACCACCACCACCCTGACTATCGCCGAGGTCCCAGGAAGCTGGGCACACACAGGAGCCATGCCCAAAAACCTGCCCCCAGGCTCTGGAGAATCCCGCCCGACCAATGGTACAAACTCACCTTCTGGCACAATCTTTCAGGATGCTGCTCCCAGTTCACAAGCTGCCCCTTTAAATAGGAGCTAGCTGGAGCAGAGGTGGCGAAATCTTCCATCCCATTGGCTGCTTGACAGCTGACTCCCCCATCCTGCTAGTGTGGGGCAATCCCAGGGTTGTTCCCAGGACAGAATGTTTCTCTTGTAACTTCCCTGTTTGCTCAGCCCCTGCCCAGTTGTTCATTGCCAGGGCCAAATTCTCCCCTGGTGTAACTCCATTACATTGGAGGTGTTATGCTAGCAGAGCCTTTGTCGCTGAGGGTCTGGACAGCCCTGGGGCTCCCCCTCTGTGGGAGTTTCCGGGATATTGTAAAGGGGTTGCTGGAAGGCAGGGCCGCTCTGGGTTTGGAGACTGAGGAGTGGGCTGTGCTGCAGCTGGAAGTGTAATTAACTTTGCTGGAGCTAACAAAGTGAAAATAGCAGTGTAGCCTCCGCGGTGCAGGAGGTGGGATGGGCCAGCTGCCCCGTGCATGTACCCTCGGTCCCAGACAGCCCATCCGCCTCCCGTGCTGCCGTGGTTACGTACCTGCCTAGCACACTAGCTCAGTCGATTCCTGAGCTGGAAATTACACCTCTGGCTACAGTGTTGATACAAGTCAGCTCCATGTTGTTGGGGAACCAGGGTGCAGTATCCAGCCTGACTCATGAAAGACACCCCCAACCCTAGCCTCTGCTTAAACCAAAACCCATCAGAGGAAAGAAAACCTTGCAGAGAGCAGTGAAGGGCGTTGGGAGACACACCTAGACCCCTCCTGACAAGGGTGACAAGATTAAGGCATCCCCATTTCCATACAGAATGAAGAACCGAGACAACTCCCCTAGCCTCATCTGCTTGAAAGATGGGACAGGGAGACATCACAATTTGCATACAGAATGGAGAACAGAGAACCGCACTGAACCCTGGGACCAGAAAAGTAGGGAATCATGGGAATCTCTGCTCCAGATGCTAATGAACCTACACCTGCACATACCCAGCTCAGCAATTATCAGAACAATTCTAGTAAGGAATCCTTGATCGATATCCAAAATACTGAAGCAGCCTAGTTACATTGTGAGCTCCTTGGAAGAAAACACTACCCATAGCCAAGAGTGATCAGCTCCTATTGTCTAGCCTAAAGAAAACCCTTGAGTCACCAGCTTACCTATAAACAAGTCTAATGTTCTCCCTTGAACCATTCTATTTTCTCTACAAAAATTCCTACTCACCCTCCAGTCAGTGTTCTGATGCTTAGATCCAAACTCTGCATCAGTTCCACTGGGACTCCATCTTCTCCTGACTGATTGTGCTGGGGGCTCTGCCTGTTTCCAGCACTCACGACCCTGAGCTACCACCATCACCTGGGAACCCCGACCAGTTCAAGCTTCAGGAAGCGGTGAGATCCCCTTCTCTTTTTTTCTCTCTCTCTTCGTTTTCCTTTCTACCTTAGGTTTTAACCTTTAATATTGCATGTTATGTTGGTTTAGCCCTTCTTGTGTAGTTATCACTATTGTTCAATAAATAACTCTTATGGTTAAGTTGGTTGCTTCTCTCTCTCTTGCTGAACTTTATTCTTTTGTGTTTTTAGCTTCCCTCATTTGCTCTGCAGCAACACTTCTTTTACCTAAGCTAAAGATCCCTGCAGCGCCCAAAATTACTGTGAGGTTTGCTCATCAAGTAGGTTACTCCCAGTGATGTGAGAGTGGGGATAGGGACGTGCTGAATTTGGGACGCATAAGGGAAACAGCTTGAAAGTGCTGCTTGACCCAGTCCATGGAGCCCAAGGGCATACAAGGAGAGGCAGCTTGAAAGTGTCCAGAGATATATAAGGGGTCAGCTTGACAGTGCTGATTGACCTGGTTCACTCAGACTTGCTCTGTTAATGTACGTGTGGGAGTGGGTGTGTTTATCTGGTTCTGGGGCTGGAGAAACCCAGCCCTGGGAAACTGTGGTCCTGCAGGATAGCTCCATTGGGAGGGGACTTACAGAAGGGAGAAGTAGAGCTCCATATGAACACACAAGTGACACAAGCAGCACATTGATAGAATTACAGAATCTCTTCCCCAGAAGAGTAACCCAAATAAATGAGCCTACCCCATAGTAATGGGCAAATCTGGTAACAGTGTAGAGGCAAGAGCCAAAGACGGATTGAAAATGCACCAGCAGGATTCGTAGCCCAGCATGGGGCTGGGTAGGGAGGGCAGACATGCAATCAGAGCCCAGCTTTCTGACTTCTCTCCAATTGCTAGTGTGAGCCCCGTCTCACAGAGCTTGTGCCAGGAGAGACCATCAGAGCATCCAGTGTGTGTAGCACAGGCCATTGCACATCACCCACATGTCTCTAATGTTGAAATAGAGGTGCCATCAAGGCCAAGGCCCTGCAAGGCAGGGAATTGATTAGGGGAGATGCCCAGCTCATCCCAGCAGGCGATCCAAGCTCCACAAGAAGCAAAAACACACCAAGGTCCAAAGCAAAACCAGGAGAAGCTTCCTTCCAAATCTCAAACCTTGAGCATGGGAGCAAGAGCCACCAGCCACAGACCTGAGCGCTATCCTCCCAGCGCTGGGGTGACTGGCACCTCGAGGCACCTTTGCACAAATTACAGCTGTTCCCATGGTAGCACTGGGCCGTGGGAACATAGAAGCAATTAGCCTGAGAGTTCATGGGCTGTAGTAGCTTGTGTGCAGACACAGAAGGAGAGACAGTTCCTGCCCCAGGAGCTCACAGTCTAAAGAGGAGGGGAAACTGAGGCAGAGAGAGGGGACATGATTGGCACAAGTTCACTGAGCAAGGCAGTGGCAAATCAAGGACTAGAACCCAGATTTCCAGTCTGATGTTCTAGCCACTAGACCATGCTGCCTCTAAAGATATGGAATCTAAAGATGAGGCGGAGACCTTCCAGAACTCACACAGAGCGAACCAGGAAAACATCAGGAAAACATCACCGATCTGACAAGCTGAACAGATGGTGTTTAGTTACTGCCATTCTTTCTGTTAAACAAATACCGCAGAGAGGCAATATAGAAGTGTTGTAAATAGTGAGCTTGCAGAAGAGCAGGAAACAGAACCCAGGAGTCCTGACTCCCAGCCCCCTGCTCTAATCCTGTGACAAAGGGGAATTTTCTGTAATATTGTTATCATTCCGATGCATGCCTCAGCTTCCTTATGTATTTTGCATTGCTACCCAATGAGTATAGAAGGATTAAATGTGCTCTTGGGTCAGAGCAGAAGCCATGAGGTGATGGGTCACGCAGCTGTCTGGGGTGGAACGAGTGGGGTATTAAAGAACTGGCTGAAACTGACCCATATCAGTGGAAGGGCTGGAAAGACAACGGGAGCTCTAAAGCCCGAACAACTGACACTTCTCTGCAGGCGGAACATGTGAACTCAGCATGGGCCTGGGGGAGGAG
Organism: Chelonoidis abingdonii; assembly: GCF_003597395.2. Classification (NCBI taxonomy): domain Eukaryota; kingdom Metazoa; phylum Chordata; order Testudines; family Testudinidae; genus Chelonoidis; species Chelonoidis abingdonii. The sequence goes on along the minus strand of NC_133794.1, from coordinate 81,293 downwards.
GTGAACGGACTGAGGAGTGGCAGGAGGCTAGGATAAGAGCTGGCCTCTGAGAAGATGCAGAGCTCTCACCTGGGACTGACAAAGGGAAAAGGCCAAAAATAGATTCCAGGCCAGCTTGGCAGGTTGGTGTGCTGGTGTGGCCAGGATGGAAGATGTTTTAGTCTTTGCTTCTCTGTGCTATCCTGGGGACTTGGGGGCTGGATTCCATCCGAGAAACCTGACTGGCTGTAAAGGCTGCAAGGTGTCACTAGAAGTTCTTGCCAAGGTGTATTGGGCCTTGAAGAGTGGACAAGTCTCTGGCCAGGAGTCTGTCTCAGCTGGATTCACTGTGTTACCCACAAGGACTAACTATGCCAGGGTGATCTTAGGAAGTTCCTGGGGATGCGGCACCGCTGTCCATTAAGTGATTGACACAATCCCTTTTATTGATACAAAAATCACTATTACCATCGGCTGAAAGCACCTCGAGTCCCAACTACGAACAGTCAGAGGTGAAGCTGAGTCCGCGGCTCTCCTCTTCCAATGGCCAATCTTCCACTGGTCACTGGGGAGAACAGCAGCTTTGCTAGTGCTTCTTAGGCATCTCCGCAGAGCGTTATGCTTTTGCTTATTTTATAGTCAAGACTTTGGGTGCGCGTCAGCATCGTAGTTAACCCTTATTTTAGTAACTTGTTCTACACTCATTTGGGTGTGCATCAACGTCGTGGTTAATGCGTATTTTTGTTCTGCACTCAGTGTCATGATCTGCTGATTTACCACCATTTGTTATTTTTTCCATTCCAATTTCTACTGCCACATGACTTGCCTGCTTTCAGACTTTGTGGAGTGGTGCTCACTTACACTTCATGGTCGGAAGGGTTTCAAAATAGAATTACTCTTCTTTTCCCCTGTTAGTCCACTGGAGCCTCAGAGGCTCAGTCACAGAGGCATTGAAGAAATGTGGCCTATGTCTGAGGAACAGCGGGCCCCGTTGTAGGGCTGGCCCACTGCAGGGGAGCCTTTAAGGGAATGTTTAAAAGCTGTAACAGATCCTGACTCCTGTCCCAGAGCCGGGAATGGAACCCAGGAGTCTTGGCTCACAGTCCCCTGCTCTAACCCAATAGACACAGGTCCCCCTCCCAGAACTAGTCATGGAACCCAGAAGGCCTGGCTCCCTGCCTCCCTTTTGTAATGCACTAGACCTCAACCCCCCCTCGAGCGCCCAGCTGCCCTATACAGTACAGAGAGAGCGCGTGCCTGGAGCACTCGGCCTGGTGCAAGATCTGAGGCCTGAACCAGTGGCTGTGAACCAAAATCAGGCCCTGTGTTAAAGCAAATGTTTACAGGGTCACTGTCCAGGACATGAACTTGGCAGAATTGTTGCTAGTGTACTAGGCACTAGATAGTTACATAAATATATTCCAGCAAGTACTGATACGCCCCAATCTAATACAAGATGAGATGGTTTGACAAGACAATGGATAGGGATGTTTTGTCCAAGATATCAGAAATAAGGGGAGGTAACAAACAGATGTCATGAAATATGTAAGGTGCTGTGTGAGTAGTGTGTGCTAGTTGGTTGTCTTGGTCTATAAACGTCAGGGGGCTTTGCCTTAATTTGTTGCATGGCTTAGGGGACGGCAGACATTTCCATGGCCGACTGAGCCATTCTTTGCTACTAGGCACTCAGGTGTCAGTGTACTTGTAACCATGGAGCCAGGGTGCTGCGACTGTGTCTAGGGGGCAATAAACTTGGCTGAGTGTCTTTGTTACTGAATCGTGCTTGTGGTCTTTCTTTATGAGTAACGTCAAAGGATGCTGAACTAACGGACTGCACTAGCTACTAATAGCATTGAAGCTCCAAGAACAGAAGCACTGAGCAGCCTAAGCAATATTCCAGCCTTCTACACTTAACCACACTGGGTAGTACTGTCGCAGTCTGCTGAACCAGCTATCTGCTATCGGCACAAAGCTGGGGACAGCACACAGAAAGCACACACACACACACACACACACACACACACACACACGTAAGCCAACTGACAACTCTGGTGACCCCGACTGCCGATCTGGTAAGTGGCAAGCTGTCCTCTGTAGTGACCTAACATGACAGACAACTACAAGCAAGGAGACCCTATAGTGAGGCAATGCTCACCTCCACAGTGCCTCTTGCTGGTCATTCAGGGAATTAGCTCATCAGCCTCCAGAGCGCCCACTGCCGGCCGATGTCTCACCTCTCACTGGCCCCGGGATCCCTCCTGGACCCTGGAGCCTTTTCCCTTGGGTGTTGCCCCCTGGCAGTACCCGTTCAGCACTCTGGGTCTCCCCCAACCCCCTATCCCACCTCACCTCAGTATATGGCTACTGCCAGTCACCATCTAGCCCCTGCTCTCTGGGGCATACTGCAGTGTACACACCATTCATCACTGGCAAAGGGAGGAGTGGACCTGCTGCCTTTGCCTACCCCAGGCTGTCCCTCTGTAGCCCCAGTACCTGTCCAGACCTTTAACAAAGCCTCAGCCTGGGGGTTCTCCAGGCTGGAGCTCCACAGCTCCTCTAGCCTTTTCCCAGCCCTGCTCCACTCTAGGTACCTTTCTTAGCTTGTAGGCAGCCAAGCCCTTCTCCCTCAGAAAGCTAGAGGGAGAGTCTTCTCAGCTCCTAGCTTCCCTGGCCTTTATAGGACAACTAGGGTCTGATTGGGGTGTGGCCCCACCTGTGGTTGTTTCCTCAATTAGCAGAGGCTTGCTGCTCTCCTTAGTAGCAGCCTTCATACAGCCTGGACCCTGTCCCAGGGCTGTTTTGAGCTTCTTTAGGGCAGGAGCAGAGTAAGCATCCAGCTACCGGGAGTGCTCTATCTGCTTGGGCTACCCTGCTGGCTGGAGTGCTCCCCCTTCTCTGGCTGCCTTTCTAGCTGGAGCTCCTTCTCTCTTCCTGGGCTGCTGCTGCTGGCTAGAGTGCTCCTTTGCTGGACTGCTGCTGCCACTGCTGCTGACTGAGGGGTGTGGGGGCCTGCTGGCCAGCCCCCACTCCTCCACCTCTGGAGGGAGAAGCCAGGACCCCACTGCTACCACCTGTGATGGGTCCTTCCTGCCTGGCCACCAGGGTTGCTGGAGGAGGAGCTGCTGCTGGAGCTGTGTTTGCCTGGGGAGCTGCTGGAGCCTGGAGGAGGAAGAAGAGGACTGAAGACCACCAGCTGCTGGGGGAGCGCACAGGAGGACTCTGAAGACCACCATGGAGGGGGCCTTTCTGGACTAAGTACCTCTTTGACTGTGCTCTAGTGGTGGGGATGTAGACTGTGTTTGTGAGGGCACAGGGGGTGTGGTTTGGAGCCTGCCCCTGGTCCATCTGTGTCCCCCCAAACCTCCACCGGCCACTTTCCATCTGCCTCAGTTTCCTGCCTCTGGGACACAGCTGCTTGCCTGGCCTGCCACGCCCTGTTGCCATCTTTTGGGCCTCCAGCAGCAGCCAGCCACCTATTGACTGTGCACAAGTGCTCGTGGGTGCACACACCCCCTTCCCTGAACTGACCCTTCCCCTCCGCAACAGGCCCCCTAGCCTTTCCCCTTGTTGCCTGCTCCATTGCCCCTTGTAGCATTTTGCCCCTGCCCCCCAGCTTTGGTTTGTTTGCCTGCCCCGCCTGTCTCCCTTTGTAGCTTTGTTTGTCCTGCCCCAGCCCTGCAGCTAGCCCCTTGGTCCCTCTGCCCCGCAACCTGCCTGGCTGTTCCCCTCCTCTGCAACCCCCTCACCTTGTTTAGCCCCTCCCCTCATGCACCCATGCGCCCTTAGTGCGCTTGTGCTCCCCCCCCCCGTTTGAGTTTCCCCTCCTGCACTGCACCTCCCCCAATTGTTGTTGTATCCCTCCCCTCCCCCAGTGCAGCTAGAGGAGCCGGATTCAATCTCGTGTCGGTGACTGACCCCTGCCCCAAGTCGTCGATAGTCCCCTTATCCGCCCCCCCCATTTTGGCACCCTCCTCCCCTGCCTACAGCCTAGCAGGGAGAAATGGTTGACCTGTTTCCTCTCCCCTCCCCTTCTCCGGTGTTTCCCCTCCCTCCCTACTCACCATGGTGGGAGACGCAGCAGGTGGGACTCCTGGGACAACCCCTATCCCCCCTCCCCTGTCTGCTCCCTTGACAACTCCCCTAGTCTCCACTGCTACTGCTGCTGCCGGACCACCTGCCACCGCTCTCGCTGCGGCTCCGGCAGCGGCGGGCGACGGGGTGTCCTCTGCTGCTGCCATGTCCCTTGCCCCCTCTGCTTCTGGGGGAGCCCCCCAGCTGGCGGGAAGGGCCAGGGCAAGAAGAAGGGAAAGGGTCCCACTAGGAAGACTAAGCCCTCCATGGCGGAGCCTGCCACCTCTGCCGCGGCCCCATTGGCCGCGGCGCCCTCCCCACTGTTCCCTCCACCAGCTCTGCGGATGCCCCTCCCCCGGCCCCCAGGGCATACACCCAGGTGACGGCGACCCCTCTGCCCGCGGCTACGTCATCTCCCCCGACCGCCGCCTCCGCTATCACCTGTGGCGGCCAGGGCCCCTTCCCCACCTTGACCAGGAAGCGCGGCGTCCGTTGCCTCCTGGTGCCCACCTCGCCCCACGTGGAGACCTACCTGCGGGCGTTGGCGAGGGTGGTGGGGCCCACGGCCATCGTGGCGGCCTCCAAAATGTATGGCAAGGTGATCTTTTTCCTTGCCTCAGAGGCTGCCGCCCAGGAGGCGGTGGAGAAGGGCCTGGCGGTGGGGGGCGTGTTCATCCCCCTGGAGCCGCTGGAGGATCTGGAGGTCTGTGTTGTCCTGACCTCTGTCCCCCCCCATTCCTCCCCAATGCCGCCCTGTTGCCCGCCTTCTCTACCCTGGGGAAGCCCATTTCTGTAGTGAGCACTCTCTCCTTGGGCTGGAAGAACCCCGCCCTCCGTCACGTCCTCTCGTTCCGCCGGCAGGTGCAGCTTCAACTGCCGCCAGCGGCGCGTGGCGGAGAGGCACTCGAGGGGTCCTTCCTGGTCCCCTATCAGGGGGCCCATTACCAGGTGCACTATTCTACAGGGGAGACCCGGTGTTACCTCTGCCGGGTGACGGGGCACGTCCGGAGGGACTGCCCCTTGGCCCGGCATGGAGGAGCGCCCGGGACCCCCAAGCCCCGGCAAGGTGCCGGCCCCGTCATCGCCGGCGCCCCTAGCTGCCCGCTGCCCAGGGCCGCCCCTCCTCCTTCTCAATCCATCACTGCTCCCGCTCGGGCTGCAGGGGTACCTCCCTTGGCATGCCTAGACAAGTGGGAGAGCCCCGCCTCCGCTGTCTGCACTCTGGTGGGGCCTGTGGAGGAGGGTGCGGCAAGGGTATTGTTGGGCATGGGAGAGGGCCCTCCCCAGGGGGCATCTTCCCTTCCTTTGGCTGTCCCACCAGTGCTCCTCCAAGTCCACGAACCACCATCCCTGCCCTCCGACCTGACCCCTATCACCCAGCCCGCGAGCGACACCATGGAGGGCTGGACCCAAGTACAGGGTAGGTGGGGCAAGCAGAAAGCTCAAGCTCCGCTCCTACTACCTGATGCGGGAGCCCCCTGTAAGACTAGAAAGGGGGCCGCAGATGCTGAGCCTTCTGCCGTGCCCTCAGGGTCAGTCCGTCTGCCAGTGCCAGACGGGGAAGCCGTGGCAGCACCAGATGGTACCACCATCCCTCCTCCACAATCCCTTCCTGTGGAGGCCTCGGATGAGGTCCCCCCTGCTCCCTTGCCACCTGCACCCCCTGCAACACTTGAGGCAGTCGTTGCCTTGGGCGCTAGTGGGGAGGACCCCGGGGTGGTGGGAGGGGAGTCCCCTTTCATCTTTGAGGAGATTGAGGCCCTTGATCTGACCCCGGTTACCCAGGGGGAGGATGACCCTCCACAAGTGGGCCTCGACCTAGCCATCCTCACCCCAGCTCCCCTTTCCCAGTGTTCCCTCCTCCTGACTGCTGTGTCCGCTCCCACCTCCGAGGGTCCCCTGAACTCCTTGACCTGCCCGGCCATGGATGGCACCCCACTGACGGCCGCTGAGGAGGTTGGCCGATGGAGACTCCAATGACTGTGGTGTTTTTTTCTGATCCTTAGTCCGTTCATGTATCCGGGCGGAGTTCCTCTGGGCGGCGTCCACTGGCTCCCTTGACGTCTTCGAGGAGCAGTGGGCGCTGTCCGGGGTTCTCTGCTCGGTGTCCCCGTCAGGCTCCCTTCTTATGACCCTCTGACC
>NC_133794.1:68398-75076 GCF_003597395.2 Chelonoidis abingdonii | reverse complement strand
CATCCCTCACTCTTCTTGAAGGCCATGTCACTGCTCCCGCTCGGTGCTGCGCGGGTACAGCCGGGTTAATCGATCCGCTTGGCATGCCGTAGACGAAGTGGCGAGCGCTCCGCTGTCTGCGCTCTGGTGGGGCCGGTGGCAGGAGGGTGCGGCAAGTGGTATTGTTGGGTTCTCATACGGGAGATGCGGCCCTCCCCAGGGGTTGCATATGACTTCACCTTCCTATATGGCTGTTCCCACTCAGGTCTCCAAGTCCAACGAATCACCATGTCCCTGCACCATCCTGCGACTACCGGCCTATAACATCGTCAGCCAGAGCGTACACACCATGGAGGGCTGGATCCCAAGTAACAGGGTGAGTACGGGTCAAGCAAACAAGCTCAAAGCTCCGCTCCTACTCAGCACCACCTGAGCGGGAGCGTTTCCCGTACCAGACTAAAGCAGGGGCCCCTGCAGATGCTTGGACCTTCTGCGTGCCCTCAGGGTACGCCGTACTGCCAGTGCCACGCAGCGGGAAGCGGGCGAATAGCACACAGATGGTACCCTTCACCCTTCCCACATCCCCCCTCCACAATCTTCCTGGTGGAAGGACCTCGATGAGGTCCCCCCTGCTCCTTGCACCTGCTCACGAATGCGACATCACTGGGACGCTCGTACACGTCATGAAAAGAGAGCGATAGTAGGAGAGGACCAAAGCACCGAGGCTGAGTGTGGGGGCTCTCCCGTTTTCTATTCATTTGAGGAGATGAGGCCTTGATCTGACCCGGTCACAACACGCCTTTGTAAAGGAGAGGGGAGAATCCAGAGGAACAACAGCATATTCCACTCTACACAAAATTCACACGCTCCTTTCAGTGTACTCACAAGGCACAGCACTTCTCCTATGCCTGTCTCCGCATCCTTCGCGCCACCTCTCGAAGGCGTCCCCCGACGCCACTCGACTCGCACGGCCAGCGTCGGATCGACAAAGCTACCAGACCGTCGCTGGTCCTCTAGAACCAGGAAGATCTACACCAAAGCAGCCTGTTAGGGTCGCGTCGCGCAGAAATAGAGACGTTTAACTCCTAATGACTGTGGTGTTTTTATTCTGATCTTAGTCGCCCGTTCAGTATCCGGGCAGGAGTTCCTCTGGGCGGCGTCAAACTGGCTCCCATTGACGTCTTGAGGAGGCAGTGGGCGGCTGTCCGGGTCTCTGCTCGTGTCGCCCAGGCTCCTTCTTATGACTCTGACGCGCATCCTGTCCTGTTCTTTTTTAGTGGTCCCCTGGAATCAGTTGGGCTTCTGAGGTCCTCAGATCCCCCAGTTACCCGGAACCCAATAGGTACAGACCCCCTTATCAACGTCCCAGACTACTACACTGGGAGAAAACGCAGAGAGGAGCACGGACGACGACACACATCGATGCACTAGAGGGTCAGGTTAGGGACTACTTAAAGACGTTAGAACCGTGCACAAGTCTATGGCCGGGTACGAACTGCATCCGGGGGTGCTGAGGGAGTTGCTGATGTGGCAGAGCCGTGACCATTATCTGAAATTCATGGTGACAGGAGAGGTCCCAGAGGACTGAAAAAGAAAGCAAATCTAGTACGTACTTTAAGAAAGGGAAAAAGGAACGATCCAGGGAACTACAAAACCAATCAGATCCACTCAATCCCTGGAAAATCATGGAGCAAGGTGCTGAAGGAATACCATCCTGAAACATTAGAGGAAAACAAGTGATGCAGAAGCAGTCAGCATGGATCACGCAAGGGTAAATCATGCCATGCCACCGTGATTGCTATTCTACGATGAAGATGGAACCTGGACTTGTAGGATCGGGGCAAAGGCAGTTGATAGTTGTATACTGATTTGTAAGGCTTTTGAACGTTTCCACACATCCTCACGACAGCAAACTAAGGAGTATGGTATGGAGGAATAGGACTGTGAAGTGGAATACAAAACTGGTTGAATTCAACGCCTCAGCGGTAGGTATCATGGCACATCTCTCTAGTATGGCCAACGACAGTCAACAAGTGGTGTGCCCCAGGGGCGCTCTTAGGGCCCGTTCTACTCAATGTCTTCATTAATGATCTTGATGATAGGCGATACGCTTGCCAACATTAAGTAAATTTGCAGATGACACCAACGTTGGGGGGAGTAGGTGGACACGCTGGAAAGGACGCAGTGGATACGGATTCAGGGAGACTATAGACAAATTGGAGAAGTGGACCACAAGAAACTCATGAAGTTCAACAATGGACAAGTGACCAAAGTCCCTGCACTTAGAACCGAAAAACCCCATGCACTGCTCCCCAGGCTGGGCGACTGTGGCTCAGTAAGCAGTGCTGAAGAAAAGGATTTTGGGTTACGGTAGATGGAAACGTGAACAGAGGGCCCTACAGTGTGCATTCTTGTAGCACAAAAAGGCTAATAAGCATACTGCTGTATTCAGTAGGAGTGTTTGCACACAGATCGAGCGGATGTGAATTATTCCCCTCTATTCGGATCATGGCTGAGGGCCGCATCTGGATATTGTGTCCAGTTTTGGCGCATAAACAACTACAAAAAGACGTGAACAAGAGAGAGTCCCAGCGACAGAGGAACAAAATGATTAGCAGGTACTAGAAGCACATGACTTATGAAGAGAAGACTGGAAGGAACTGGCTTATTTAGCAATACGAGCATGGTTTGAAGTTGCAAACGCGGACAGTTGAGCTGGATATTAGAAAAAACTTTTTTGACTAGGAAGACGTGGTGAAGTATTTTGGCAATGGGTTCTAGGAGGAGTGGTAGAATCTCCATCTTAGAAGCTATTTAAAGTCCCGGCTTAGACCCGCACCCTGGCTGGGATTATTTAGGGAAAATGGTCTGCTTTAGGCAGGGGGTCTGGACTAGATGACCTCGTGACAGGTCCCTTCCAACCTTTCTTGATTCTATGATTCTATTGAATCAATCCAATTTTGGCCTTTTGCGTTGCGGCCGCCTGGCCAGATTTCAGCCAGGGGGCCAACTCAATGATAGTAGCAGACAGCAGAAGAGAGAGATACCCGTATCTTCATTGCAGTTTTTCCGGCGTAGACATACAGAACGACTGGTAACCATCTCTGCTATCCATTGCAAAAGCAAAGTGAATGCTGCCTGTGTGTAGCGCTGGAAGTATCGCCTCTCCCTCCGCGGTCACTCCAGTACACATAACGGTACTTTGAAAAAACAAAACTGACTGGGCTGCCATGGATTTGCCGTGCTCAGTGGCGTCTGCCAAAGGGCAATCCAGGGAAAAACGGCGCAAAGGATTGTCGCTTGATTTTTTCCGGAGCAAGAGATGCGTGACGCACATTTACCGCCAGAACCCCCCCGCCGACAATTAAGATCAATCGCCCCTGAATTCAAGGGCCGGGATGACTGGCGGGAACTATGGGATAGCTATGGAAGTGGCTTACCACACAAATGCAACGCTATCAAGAATCGACGTAGCGCTCGGCAGACAATGGACGCACACCGATGATTACTGTGCCTAGTGTGGCGCATGAAATCGAAATTATAATCATCCAGTTTATAAAACTCGATTTTAAGCAAAATTCGATTTTATGCCATAGGTGTAGCACGTGGCCATAGATGCCGTTACTTGGAAGGTTCGTTGCTAGTGTTCTCAAGGGAGGACTTCCCAAGTGGGAATAAGCCATCTCCTAAGGCCTAAGGTTTTTCCTAATAGCTCATGCCTCTGAATAGGCCTTTCCCCCTCCCCTAATATCTCTATCTAGACTGAAAACATCTTGTCTAGTGGACGTTACCCAGCTGTAACTACATTTGAAATACAGATTCATAGTCAATATTCATAACTTCAGATACAAAAATGATACAAGCATACAAATAGGATAATCATATTTAGTACTTCATAACTCTTCCAATGACACCTCACATTACTTATCTTGCATAAAATGCATCATAATTATGCTATAACCATATCATAATACTATCACTATGAAGAATAGGGGGTGCAGTGTCACAAGTACTACTCATAAAGAACCACCAGCACAGTTCGGTGATAAAGGCACTCAGCCAGGTTTATTGCTCGCAAGACATAGGACTAGCACACTGGCTCTATGGTTACAGGTATCCAGGAGCAGCAAAATTTGAATTTTTTGATGCCCCTAGAATGTTGGCGCCCCAGGCATTTGCCTGCTGTGCCTAATGGGAAATCCAGCCTTGAATGTAATTTATAATTTCATTTTGATTTTGGAGTCTCCTATTTTGAGAGATACCGGACTGCAGAATAGTCTTTTGCCCAGCCCTGGAGTCTTGTGCACATTCCTGATAAGATGCTAGTATATCAATTAACAAAGAAATATACAGCAATTATACATCAGAGGGGTAGCTGTGTTAGTCTGGATCTGTAAAAAGCAACAGAGAGTCCTGTGGCACCTTTAAGACTAACAGATGTACTGGAGCATAAGCTTTTGTGGGCGAATACCCACTTGGTCAGACGCATCTGTTAGTCTTAAAGGTGCCACAGGACTCCCTGTAGCAATTATACAGTTGCTTTTACATAATAGCCAAATTCATCTTTGAATTTGGGGGTCTTTCCTGGTCCCCTATCAGGGGGCCCATTACCGGGTGCACTACTCCACGGGGGAGGCCTGGTGTTACCTCTGCCAGGTGACGGGGCACGTTCGGAGGGACTGCCCCTTGGCCCGGCACGGAGGAGCGCCCGGGACCCCCGAGCCCTGGCAGGCTGCCGGCTCCATCATCGCCGGAGCCCCTGGCCGCCCAGTGCCCAGAGCCGCCCCTCCTCCCTCCCAGCCCATCACTGCTGCCGCTCGGGCTGCAGGGGTACCTCCCTCGGCGTGCCTAGATGAGCGGGAGAGCCCTACCTCCGCCGCCTGCGCTCTGGCGGGGCCTGTGGAGGAGGGTGCGACAGGGGTACTGCCGGGCATGGGAGAGGGCCCTCCCCAGGGGGAATCATCCCTTCCTCCAGCTCTCCCACCAGTACCTCTCCAAGTCCGCAAACCATCATCCCTGTCCTCCGACCCAACCCCTGTCAACCAGCCCGCAGGCAATGCCACGGAGGGCTGAACCCTAGTGCAGGGTAAGCAGGGCAAGCGGAAGGCTCAAGCACCGCTCCTGCCACCGGATGCGGAAGCCCCCCGAAAGACCAGAAAGGGGGCTGCAGACACCGAGCCTTCCGCCATGCCCACGGGGTCGGTCCATCTGCCTGTGCCGGCTAGGGAAGACCTGGCAGCACCGGAGGATAACACCATCCCTCCTCCGCAGTCCCTCCCTGCGGAGACCCCGACTGAGGCCCCTCCTGCTCCCTTGCCACCTGCGCCCCCTGCAACACCGGAGGCGATCGTCGCCTCGGGCACTAGTGGGGAGGACCCCGGGATGGTGGGAGGTGAGCCCCCCTCCATCTTTAAGGAGATCCAGGCCCTGGGTCTGACTCCGGTTACCCAGGGGGAGGATGACCCTCTGCCAGCGGGCCTCGACCTAGCTGACCTCACCCCAGTTCCCCCTTCCCTGTGTTTCCTCCTCCTAACTGCTGCATCCACTCCCGCCTCCGAGGGTCCCCTGAACTCCTTAACCTGCCTGGCCATGGATGGCACCCCACTGACGGCCGCCGAGCCTGTTGAGGCGATGGCCGGTGCCTCGCGGCCGGGAGGCGAGCCACCAGGGGTATCCCTCGGTGGCGCGGGGCAACCGAGTTCCTTCCCGGGCGGGGACCCCACTGAAGGTTCTGCGTCTCTCAACGCTGGGCTGCCCTACCTGCGGTTGAGCCTGAGCCCGGCGTCACTGGGGACCCCCTCCCAACTCCTCAAACCCCTGCGCCTGGCTGCAAGGAGCTGCCTCCTGACGGTTCAGCTCCTGCAGCCCAGGGTCCCATCTCTGTCCCTCCCTCCAACCCTGCTCCTGACCCCAGCCCTGCCCTTACTCCTGACCCCGTCCCTATCCCCTCCACCTCCCATCATGTTATTGCTGCCCCTGGGCCTGTCTCCTGCTCTTTCCCGGAGGCTGACCCCAGGGAGCAGCTTTTACGTTTCACAGTCCCGACCCCCTAGGGGCTGCACTCTTCCCTCCGCCGCCACCCATCAAGCCGGGGTCTGAGGCAGACCATGTGGCTCCAGACCATCGGGCGCCACATCGCGGGTCCGCCCCTTGCCTGCTCTCAGTAGGCCACGGGGCTGTGCCAGAGGCCCCACCGGTGGGTCACCGGAGGCTGATGACCCCACCTCCACATACACTGCGAGAGGAGCTGCGGGAGTTCCTGGAAGATGGCAGAGGCTCTTGCAACAAGGTAGCGCTTGCTTTCCAGCAATGGGGGGATTTCCACCTGATTCTCCGGGCCGCGAGGGCCCTCATGGGGGAGGGCAAAAAGACTGGGAAGCAGGGTGCCGCAGCTTACCACCGGGTCCACAGCTTCCGGGTCTGCAGCTTCCGTGACTCCTTGCTCACCTTCAGGGTGGGTCACGGTTTGCTGCGCAGCCCACGGGGAGCCATGGACGCCACTGCTGGCGAGGATCCCCCCCAGCCCTCCTCATGGCACTCGTCACATTTGCCACATTGAACACCCGGGGCTGTAGGGTGGGTTTCCGCAGGAGCCAGGTGCTCTCCTTCCTTCGGGAGGGGGGGTACTCTGTGGTTTTCCTGCAGGAGACCCACACGGATCCGGCCGCCGAAGCCAGCTGGCGGCTGGAGTGGGGGGAC
>NC_133794.1:63485-64635 GCF_003597395.2 Chelonoidis abingdonii | reverse complement strand
ACTGTACAATGTCCATCATTGATTTTGCATGTGGCAACAACTCAATTCTTCGTACAGTTCAAGTCCATTTAAATCAAAATGATCACCATGCTTCAGGAGGCTCTCTGGGTCAGGGGTCCACAACGTGGTGCCTGCGGGCGCCATGGCGCCCACAGGGGGCTTCTCAGTGCACCCGCATACTGGTTGGAGGACAAGCATCTGCCAAAATGTCACCGAAATTCGGCGGCATTTTGGCCCCAACGCCTCTGGATGACACTGCTTGCCACCGAATTTCGGCAGCATTTCGGCAGATGCTCGTCCGCCACCACGGTCCTTTAGCCTGGGTTCAGCACTTCCCCCAGTTCAGTCTTTGCTCCTCAGGTGTTTCCAGGAGTTTTCTTGGGTGGGGAGTGAAGAACACCAGGTGGTGTCACTCCCTGCCTTATATAGCTTTTGCATATGGCAGGAACCATTTGTTCCCAAAACCTGGTTCCCAGACCAGTCTGTGGAAAAATAGTAACGTCCCAAGATGGAGTCTGGCATCAAGGGGTCTGATCACATGTCCTTGTAGAGTCACAGATGCCGTTACTTGGAGGTTGTCTGTAGTGTTCTCAGGGAGGCTCCCCAGGTGGGAGATAAGCATCTCCTAAGGCCTAAGGTTTTTTTCCTAATAGCTCATTGCCCTGAATAGGCCTTTCCCCATCCCCTATCTAGACTGAAAACATCTTGTCTAGTGGACGTTACCCAGCTGTAACTACATTTGAAATACAGATTCATAGTCAATATTCATAACTTCAAATACAAAAATTATACATGCATACAAATAGGATAATCATATTTAGCACATCATAACTCTTCCAATGACACCTCACATTACTTATCTTGCATAAAATGCATCATAATTATGCTATAACCATAGGTAACCCTTCTGCCCCTCTGAGTTGGCAGCAACAAGGGCCAGGTTCAGTATCCAGGGGTTCCGTTTCAATAACACAATGCCAAACGAGCTCGAGCCCCCACCCAGTGACCTGGGAAAATCTTACACACACCCCTGGGCGCCTCAAAGAGGCAATTCTTCCCCGCTCGCAAGCACAGAGTCTTGGTGTAGGGAAAAGGTTTAATACATGAGATAAACAACAAGCATTAAATTGGGAAAACACTTTAACTAGAG
>NC_133794.1:60091-62748 GCF_003597395.2 Chelonoidis abingdonii | reverse complement strand
TGACCCTCTGACCGCACTCCTGTCCCTGTTCTTTTATTAGTGGTCCCCTGGAATCAGTTGGGTTCTGAGGTCCTGCAGATCCTCCCCAGTTCCCGGAACCCAATAGGTACAGACCCCCTTATCCTCACCCGGCAAATGCCCACAGAGTTTGAGGAGGTATGGATGTGCTGGGAATCCGTAAGGCTAGGTCAGAGACTGTAGCTTTAATAAATATTATAATATATGGAGCTATACCTATCTCACAGAACTGGAAGGGACCCCAAAATGTCATCGAGTCCAGCCCCCTGCCTTCACTAGCATAATTAATAATACTAATAAGAGTAAGAAATGTACAATGTTGCAAACTATAAGGCCATGGCTGTTAGATGGTTACGACAACATCCCACAAAATTGGCAAGGCTTGTAACAGAAACAAAGCAACAGAAACCACACAAAAGCAACAGACACTGGGAGAACACATTCCGATTTTGCAAGAGCAGGTAGTGACTCCCACTCCACTCTCCGGGGTAAAGGTTCCCAACTGCTGCAGCCCACCAAACCCCCCTCCTCACTCAGAGCTAATAATAGAACCTTCACTGTCAAATATTTTTACATACCAGTTAAGTTTTCCTTCATATCCTCTTCTCAGTTTGCTAAATTTGCTGCTGCTGCATTTTTTAAAATGTACCTTTGTTTTGTATGTCATGTATCTTGGTCTGTGTTGTATGGCGTCTGTGTGTCATGTGACTACTTTTTGGTTTGTTGCAACAAAAGTCAATTTTGTATTTTTTTTGTATGTGCTAACACATTATTTTAATATTATGGTTGGTGCATAACCGTCATAATGCCAATTAAGTTTTTTGCAAAAGTCAAAAAGGCCTCAGTTATAAATACAGGAACATATATTTTTGCCTCAACAAATAATGCAATTGCAAAGAGAAAACATTCTTTTTTTATTAATCACAGTTTTTTTATTTAAAAATAAATGTATGGGGGGGAACCTCAACATTAACGCCAGGGTAATATTATCAAAATGTTAGTTTCTTTTGGGGGGTTTCATCAATTTGGTTGTGCCTTTATTAAACATGTAATATAGTTATAAGAATCAACAAAGAGTCCTGTGGTACCTTATAAACTAACAGATGTATTGGAGTATAAGCTTTCATGGGTGAATACCCACTTTGTCAGATGCATGTCTATAAAGTGCCACAGGACTGTTACTTTTTACAGATCCAGACTAACACAGTTACCCCGCTGATACTTGAGTTATAAGAATGTTATAGCAAAAACATTTAAAAATATATAAAATATATTTTATGTCTGGTTATGTTGCAAAATGTGAAAGCTAACAGGTTTCCACCTTTTGTTTGCCAAACACACCCAAGTGTCATAAACGTTTAATACCCTCAAAGTATTTGCATAGACCTGTATTTAACATTTATTTTGGTTGAATTTTTATACTCTTCTTTTTTTTTTTTTTTTTTAATGTTATGTTGGTGGAAAGTAGGTGTTGTTCAGAAGCACAAACTTTAACACTGAACAAAAGTTGAATTGGTATCACACGGAAATGAATTTTTAAAAGCTCGGGTAAAAATTCTGTTACTCATATGCTAAAACAGAGTGCTCACCATGGGAAAGCAATACGCCTTCTCATGGAAGATTGTGAGCATCTATTTTAGCAGTTAAGCACTATGTTTAGTATAAAAAATAAGTAATGCACATGTTAAGGAAGTAAAATGGAATGTCTATGCAAAAACTGCAAAAGCATCTAAAACAGGTATATTTATGCTAAAGACTTAGCTAAATCAGAACAAAAGCATAGCTTGTGTTATCAAAGACTCCATCCCTATTACAGTGTAAGCAAGCTAAATTAATCTGTATATTAAATTTGAGTTACTGAAAACAAGAGAAATGTAAAACAAACCAGCAAAATGTTATTCGTTAACCAACATAAGCTGGTTAAGGTTGCACCCGCAGACCGAAGACACCAGAAAATATCAGTGCATACTAAGAAACCCCTGGCCATCAAGAAACAAAAAATGAAGTGCTTTAGAAATAATTGACTGAACTACACCTCCATCTACCATATATGGACAGTTAAGTATGAAATCAGCTAGAAACCACTAACTGGGGCAGGTCTGTTGTTTAGGAAAGTATATTATTGAGCAAAGCAAGTTTGTGTCTATGGTTTTAAATCTCTGTCACTGAAATAGGGATGCCTTTGGCGACTGTTTAAAAGTAACTGTATCATTGCTGTATACTTTTTGGATATGACTAGCAGATTCTCACCCTAAGAGATGACACAAGCAGGCTGCAGATCCTTAAAGGGCAAGCTGCACTTGCTTACAGCTTGGAATCCCCCCAGGTGTTCCATTCACAGGCTAAAAATCCCTTTAGCCTGGGTTCAGCACTTCCCCAAGTTCAGTCTTTGCTCCTCAGGTGTTTCCAGCAGGGCCGTCCTTAGGATTTATGGTGCCCTAGGCGAGATTATTAAACTGGTGCCCATGTGCCTGTCTTGCTCTTAGCAACACAAACATAAGCCTACAGTATTGGAAAACTTGGCACAGGCATGTTACTAAAACCAGTTTAACTTAATTAAGCACATTGTAATGCTGATGAACTAGCACTAAAAAGTAGCACTACAGAAAAAATTCTGATTTGACAGAATGATGCAAATA
>NC_133794.1:56692-58111 GCF_003597395.2 Chelonoidis abingdonii | reverse complement strand
CTATCTAGACTGAAAACATCTTGTCTAGTGGACGTTACCCAGCTGTAACTACATTTGAAATACAGATTCATAGTCAATATTCATAACTTCAGATACAAAAATGATACAAGCATACAAATAGGATAATCATATTTAGTACTTCATAACTCTTCCAATGACACCTCACATTACTTATCTTGCATAAAATGCATCATAATTATGCTATAACCATATCATAATACTATCACTATGAAGAATAGGGGGTGCAGTGTCACAAGTACTACTCATAAAGAACCACCAGCACAGTTCGGTGATAAAGGCACTCAGCCAGGTTTATTGCTCGCAAGACATAGGACTAGCACACTGGCTCTATGGTTACAGGTATCCAGGAGCAGCAAAATTTGAATTTTTTGATGCCCCTAGAATGTTGGCGCCCCAGGCATTTGCCTGCTGTGCCTAATGGGAAATCCAGCCTTGAATGTAATTTATAATTTCATTTTGATTTTGGAGTCTCCTATTTTGAGAGATACCGGACTGCAGAATAGTCTTTTGCCCAGCCCTGGAGTCTTGTGCACATTCCTGATAAGATGCTAGTATATCAATTAACAAAGAAATATACAGCAATTATACATCAGAGGGGTAGCTGTGTTAGTCTGGATCTGTAAAAAGCAACAGAGAGTCCTGTGGCACCTTTAAGACTAACAGATGTACTGGAGCATAAGCTTTTGTGGGCGAATACCCACTTGGTCAGACGCATCTGTTAGTCTTAAAGGTGCCACAGGACTCCCTGTAGCAATTATACAGTTGCGTTTACATAATAGCCAAATTCATACCTATTTCAGTGATAAAAATTTAAAAACATAGGGATGCGAACTTACTTTGTTCAATAATATACATTTTTAAACAACATTTAGACCTGGCCCAGCTAGTGTTTTTTATAATGTCTCTGTAGACAATTGCATGCTTAATTGTCCATATATGGTGGACTGAGGTGTAGTTGGCCAGACTACTATTTATAAAGAACTTCATTTTTCTTTCTTGTTGTCTGAGAGTTTCTTCAGTGGGCACTGATATCTTTTGCTGCACCCTTAAATTGCGTAAGTTGGTTAGCATAATAAAGCTTTTGCTTCTTTGTTTTACATTCTTCTTGGTTTTAGTGACCCAAATTTAATACACAGATTAACTTAAGTTTGTTTGCAAAGTAATAAAGACCAAGTCTTTTATAACACAAACTATGCTTTTGTTCTGATTTTTCCAATTATTTAGCACAAATAGATCTGTTTGAGACTAATAGATTCAAGGACTGGAAGGGACCTTGAGAGGTCATCGAGTCCAGTCCCCTGCCCTCATGGCAGGACCAAATACTGTCTAGACCATCCCTGATAGACATTTATCTAACCTACTCTTAAATATCTCCAGAGATGGAGATTCCACAACCTC
>NC_133794.1:50984-56283 GCF_003597395.2 Chelonoidis abingdonii | reverse complement strand
TTGATGAAGATATTGAACAGATCCGGTCCCAAAACAGACCCCTGAGGAACCCCACTTGTTATACCTTTCCAGCAGTATTGGGAACCATTAATAACTACCCCTGCCCCCTTGTCAGCTGCTGCATATGGACCATTTTGATTACCACTACAAAAAGTCTTTTTCTCTCCTGCTGGCAATAGCTCACCTTAACTGATCACTCTTGTTGGAGTGTGTATGGCAACACCCATTGTTTCATGTTCTCTGTGTGTGTGTATATATACATATATATCTTCCTTCTGTATTTTCCACTCTGTGCATCCGATGAGTGGACTGTAGCCTACAAAAGCTTATGCTCAAATAAATTTGTTAGTCTCTTAGGGTGCCACAGGTACTCCTGTTCTCTGAATACGGTTATCCAGCCAGTTATCCATCCACCTTAGAGTAGCCCCATTTAAGTTGTATTTGCCTAGTTTATTGACAAGAATATCATGCGAAACATCAAATGCCTTACTAAAGTCTTGATATACCACATCCACTACTTCTCCCTTATTCACAAGACTCGTTATTCTATTAAAGAAAGCTATCAGATTGGTTTGACATGATTTGTTCTTTACAAATCTATGCTGGCTATTCCCTATCACCTTTCCACTTTCCAAGTGTTTGCAGATTTCCTTAATTACTTGCTCAATTATCTTTTCTGGCACAGAAGTTAAACTAACTGGTCTGTAGTTTCCTGGGTTGTTTTTCATAGATACATTTGTTCTTTTCCAGTCTTCTGGAATCTCTCCTGTCTCCCATGATTTTCCAAAGGTAATAGCTAGAGGCTCAGATACCTCCTCTATTAGCTCCTTGAGTATTCTAGGATGCATTTCATCAGGCCCTGGTGACTTGCAGGCATCTAACTTTTCTATGTGATTTTTAACTTGTTCTTTTTTATTTAATTTCCAAACTTACCCCCTTCCCGTTAGCATTCACTACGTAGGCATTCCTTCAGACTTCTCAGTGAAGACCGAAACAAAGAGATGATTTTGCAGTTGTTGCATAGATATTCCTTTTCACTGAAGAGGTGCACTTACTATTTTTTTCTATTAAATATAGTGCTGAACTTCTAAAATAGAAGCCCACAACCTTCTGTGAGAGTGTTTTGCTCTTCCCTGCTGAGCACTCTGTTTTAGCAAAAGAGTTAGTAACAAAATTTTACCCAAACTTTCTAGAATTAATTTGCTTGTGATACCAACTCTGCTTTTGTTAACTGTTTAGAAGCACAAACTTTAACAACCCTTCTTCCCTTTAGCAGAATATAAAAGAAAAAAGTATAAAAATTAGGGCTGTAGATTAATCGCAGTTAACTCACGTGATTAACTCAAAATTAATCATGATTAAAAAAATTAAGCGAGATTAATAGTAGTTTTAATCACACTGTTAAACAATAGAATATCAACTGAAATGTATTAAATATTTTGGATGTTTTTCTACCTTTTCAAGTATACTGATTTCAATTACAAGACAGAATACAAAGTGTACACTGCTCACTTTATTATTTTTTATTACAAATATTTGCACTGTAAAAATAATAAACAAAAAAACCCGTATTTTTCAATTCACCTCATACAAGTACTGTAGTGCAACCTCTTTATTGTGAAAGTGCAATTTACAAATGTAGATTTTTTTGTTACATAACTGCACTCAAAAACAAAACAATGCAAAATTTTAGAGCCTACAAGTCCACTCAGTCTAGGGTGATCAGATAGCAAGTGTGAAAAATGGGGACAGAGGGTGGAGGCTAATAGGCACCTATGTAAGAAAAAGCCCCAAATATTTGGACTGTCCCTAATAAAATCAGGACATCTGGTAACCCTAACTCACCCTATTTCTCGTTCAGCCAATCGCCAAGACAGACAAGTCTGTTTACATTTACAGGAAATAACGCTCCCACTTCTTATTTACAATATCACTAGAAAGTGAGAACAGGCATTTGCATCGGACTTTTGTAGCCAGCATTGCAAGGTATTTACGTGCCACATATGCTAAACATTTGTATGCCCGTTCATGCTTTGGCCACCATTCCAGAGTTCATGCTTCCATGCTGATGACACTCGTTTAAAAAAAAATGTGTTAATTACATTTGTGACTGAACTCCTTGGGGAGAATTGTATGTCTTTGGCTCTATTTTACCCGCATTTCCCCATATATTTCATGTTACAGTAGTCTCAGATGATGACTCAGCACATGTTCATTTTAAGAACACTTTTGCTGCAGGTTGGACAAAATGCAAAGTAAGATTTCTAAAGATAGCTACAGCACACAACCCAAGATTTAAGAAACTGAAGTGTCTTCCAAAATCTGAGAGAGACGAGATGTGGAGCATGCTTTCAGAAGTCTTAAAAAAGCAGCACTCTAATGAGGAAACTACAGAACCTGAACCACCAAAAAAGGAAAATCAACCTTCTGCTGGTGGCATCTGACTCAGATGATGAAAATGAACATGCTTTGGTCCGCACTGCGTTGGACTCTTATCAAGCAGAACCCATCATCAGTATGTCCTCTGGAATGGTGGTTGAAGTATGAACGGGCATATGAAGCATTAGCGTATCTGGCATGTAAATATCTTGCATTGCTGGCTACAACAGTGCCAGTGAACGCCTGTTCTCACTTTCAGGTGACACTGTGAACAAGAACTGGGCAGCATTATCTCCTGCAAATGTAAACGAACATGTTTGTTTGAGCAATGGGCTCTAAAATTGTACATGGTTTTATTTTGAAATGCAGTTATTTTTGTACATAATTCTACATTTTTAAGTTCAACTTTTGTGATAAAGAGATTGCACTACAGTACTTGTATTAGGTGAATTGAAAAATACCATTTCTTTTGTTTTTTTTCAGGGCAAATATTTGTAATAAATAAATATTAAGTGAGCACTGTACACTTTGTATTCTGTGTTGCAATTGAAATCAATATATTTAAAAATGTAGAAAACATCCAAAAATATTTTTTAAAATGGTATTCTATTAACAGTGTGATTAATCGCAATTAATTTTTTTTAATCGCTTGACAGTCCAAATAAAAACTAAACCAAACTGAATTCTAAATGCAGATCTATGCAAACACTTTGAGGGTATTAAACTTTCATGACATTAGGTTGTGTGTGGGAACCAAAGGTGGAAACCTGTTGAAATTGTTTGGTTAGCTTTATCATTTTGCAGCATAATCAGACATAGTATTTATTGTTCTATTTTTTTGACATTTTTGCTGTAACATTCTTATAACTATATTTAAAGGTGTAAACAAGCTTATAAAAACCAAAAAAAAAATTATATTTTTAAAAAGTATAAAATTGACAACATAAAACACAGAACAACATCCATAACATACAGGACAAACTTACAATTACAAAGAAATGGTGACAAAATTATATTTAGAACTATACTAGACAAGGCATTAACAGCATTGTTATTAAATTAATACATTTTCAAAAAGAAACAGGTAAACAAAAGTTAAACATCTAAATAAGTAAGTTATTATCTTTTTATTTAGAATTTTTAATAAATATTTATAAAAATTCATATTCAATTTTTTGCCTTCTTTGTATGTAGAATCTCATAGTTAGGAACACCTTAGGAGTGGAGGTTGTTTGTAACTCTGAAATGTTCCTAACTCTGAACAAAACATTATGGTAAATCTTTCAAAAGTTTAAAACTGAACATTAACTTAATACAGCTTTGAAACTTTATTATGCAGACGAATAATGCTGCTTTTAACCATTGTAATTTAAATGAAACAAGCACAGAAACAGTTTCCTGACCTTGTCAAATCTTGTTTTAAACTTCCCTTTTATTTTTTAGTAGTTTACATTGAACACAGCGCTGTCCTGTATGCTATTTTCTTTTTCCCTTTTTTTTTTTTTGGTCTCTGCTTCTGGCAGATTATGTACTTCTGGTTCCAAACAAAGTGCGTGGTTGACCGGTCAGTTCGTAGCTCTGGTGTCCCCTAACTCTTAGGTTCCACTGTACTAATTTAGTAACTTAAGGTACTTTCCATTACTTTATATTATAAACTCTGACATATGGAATTAAGGAAAACTCCTGTTTGAAATATTAGTCAGTGGTTAGAGTTTGAAGCAGTCTTCACTTCTGTTGCTTGGCAACCATACCTTATAGCTACATCCACTCCAAGCGGGCACAGCGCAAACTAGATCAGTCTGTACTGCGTAGCCCAGCCCCTAGCCTGATTCACACCAGATGTCTGTCACTTTAGCTTAAGTTGATCCCTTAAGAAATGGTGATTCCATCGGATTAAGAGCCTCCACACTACGACTTGCATGACGTTTTCCAAACCTGTTTAAAGTCATACCCTGAGTGTCAGCTGCAGTTTGGAGCAGAGAGACGAGGTTCTTCTTGTGGGGGCTTTAATTTTATTTTGGGGAGGGTCAGGGGGTGAGTTCTGTAAGGAGCTACTTCTACAGGTCCAAATCTCTAGCGGGAACCCCCTTTCTCCAGGGGTGTGTGTGTATGTGTTTCTTTGTATGGTAATTTCAGCATGAAAATGCACCCATCAGTGCACATGGTCCCCACTGGCAGCATGGGGGCAGCTCCCACCATTCCAGCCCTCTGCAATGCCCCCATTACCATCCTGCCTGCCTCCCCACCAATGCTTCGCTCCCAGTTTCCTGCTCCAAATCCTTCCTCCCTTTCCCCTATTTGCTGCCATTACATTCCCCAACCCCTCAGTATCCCTTCCAGCCCCCTACATTCTCCTCTCCACATCCCCTGCCCCCTTGGCCTGCCTGTCCCCCCTCTGACCCTCACCCCTTCCCATGTTCCTGCTGCTCACCCTCCTGGTGCCCGCATGCCACACAGGGGCTCAGTGCATCATTGACAATGTGGTCGATCTGAAGGTACAGGCAGCGATTAGTTCCATAGGTAACTGACCCAGGGGCACCTCCCCTAGAGATGGGGGCTCACAGCTAGGGGCGTCCGAGGGATGGGACTGTGCAGCAAAAGGCGAAACTCCGGCAGTCTCTGCTCTGAGCCCCAGACTGGGCGAGGGAGCTGACTTTGCAATTCGTCTTGTGCTGGGAGCCAGTCACTCTCGCTGCCTGTGTCATATCTCACCAATGCACAGCTAAGCAGTGAGCCTGGGCAAGATGGTGCAGTGGTTAGAGCATCAGCCTAGGCCAGGGGAGGTTTGGGTTCTTGCACTTGCTCAACCACAGACTCCTTGTGTGATCTTGGGAAAGTCACTTAGCTTCTCCAGCCCAGATCTACAAAGGTGCCATATTTTTAGACACCCTGTGAGCCACATAATTTCCCGCTCAGCTGT
>NC_133794.1:35295-50884 GCF_003597395.2 Chelonoidis abingdonii | reverse complement strand
AGGGGGGATGGAGACACACACTCGGAGCAGCCCCTGGCCCGTTCTCTGCAGGGAGGGGAAATGGAGACACACACCCGGAGCGGCCCCCCGGCCTGTTCTCTGCAGAGAGGGGGGATGGAGACACACACTCGGAGCAGCCCCTGGCCCGTTCTCTGCAGGGAGGGGAAATGGAGACACACACCCGGAGCAGCCCCCTGGCCCGTTCTCTGCAGAGAGGGGGGATGCAGACACACACCTGGAGCAGCCCCAGCCCATTCTCTGCAGGGAGGGGGGACATCCCTCCCTTCCTGCAGGCTGTTCAGACACCATGTTCTGCCTCTGAGCCCCCTGCGACCAGTTCCCTGCCCACCTCTTGTGTCCTCCCTGGACCAGCTCCCTGCTTCTTGCTGCATCCAGCCCCTTCCCCCAGCTCACCAGGGCCTGGGGCACCTCCCTGACCCTGACACCGGCACAGTCCCTCTTCCCCCATAGGTTCCTGCCCCATGCTGGCTCGGTGGGGCAGGGCCCTGCTCCGGGGCCCTTTCTGTAACCCTGCTCAGGCACTGCCCCCGCGCCCATTGCCCGGGCCAGGTGCCCTCATGTGGTTCCTCTGGCTGCCCAGTTTCCTGGCCAGGGGGCGTGTGGAGTTGCCAGGCCTCCCCCTCTTCACTAAGCAGCAGTAAATGCTTTTGGGTGAGCTGCCTTCCCTCCAGCTCAAGTCCTCACAGCCTTAAAGAGCCAGGCCTCGGCTCTGACACTGCACCTGACTGGCCGCAGGAGGGGAGCCCAGATCAGGGGGAGGGGGGGCTCCCACTGCACTGCCGGGGGGAGCTAGAGAGACCCCTGCCCCCAGCGCCCGAGAGAACCTGGGAAGGGAGGAGCAGCAAGAACCTGAATTCAATCATTAACCTCATGGGGTCCAGTGGGCTAGAGCGGATGGTGCTGGGAGCCAGGACTCCTGGGTTCTACCTCCAGCTCTGAGTTGGGTAGGAAGAGCAGGATCTCAGGATTTGATTGTGGAATTAGGACTCCTGCCGCCACGGACTGAATGTGCCTGGGCTGTGGGTGCGTCCCAGCGGTGCTAGCGCTAACCTGTCTCTCCCCATGCAGGTGTGAGCCCGGAGACCCTCAGCAAGCTGATCCAGGATGCCAGCATCCAGCAGCAGAGAGACATCCCCCACAACATGGAGCTCCTGGACACTTCCCTCATGCCTGGGGTAAGGGACTGGGGCCAGGGGCCGGTAGCTGTACCCATGCCAGGGGGCAGATCTGTGCTGCACAGGGGAGCCCAGGCCATCCTGGGGGTGCCCCCCTATGGCAATGACCTACTCCCAGCACAGAGTGGCCTCTGTGCCTGTACAGTGGGGTGATGCCCTCCCCATATGAGGGTGGACTCCTGAGTCACTCCCCTCTGGGGTGACCTCTTCTGCCCCTGCAGAGGACCCTGGGGGTCAGGACCTCAGATCGCCAGGGAGCTGGAGCTGGTGACCACTGCGTGGGGTGGCCATGCGGCGAATTGGGGGAAGCGGCTCTGTCCTCCATCAGTCTCTCTCCCCTCCTCTCTCTCTCGCTCAGTGATCCATTCTGCTTCTTTTTCTCTGCTCTCCCTGCCAGCCCAGGCTGGTAGTGACTCAGGTAAGGCCGCGCTCTCCCTGTCTGCCCCCGATCAGGGCCCGGCTCCAGGCCACGCGCACCAAGCGCAATGCTTGGCGGCATTGCCACGGGGGGCTCTGTCGTTGCTAGGAGGGCGGCAGGCGGCTCCGGGGTGGACAACCTGCTGCAGACACACCTGTGGCAGGTCCACCGGAGCCGCGGGAACATTGGACCGTCCACAGAAACGCCTGGGCAGGTCCACCGGAGCCGCGGGACCGGCGAGAGCAGAGCGCCCCCTGTGGCGGTGCTGCTGTGCTTGGGCGGCGAAGATTGTTAGAGCCAGGCCTGTTCACCCATTCCCATCCACACCCCTCTCCCTGCTTGCCTCTCCCCCTCTTCCACTTACCCTTCCCTCAGAGCAAGGCAGCTGCAACCCGAGAGGAAGGTGCGGCTGGAGTCCCACATATCCACTCTCCCGCTGGACCCCCAGGCTCAAGGACATCATGGAAGTACCCAGCCATCTGCTTGCTGCTTTGGGTGGGGGTCACCACCTGGCAGCTGGGCCCAAGGGGGAGGGGTTGGTTTGGGATCAGCCATGTGTAGAGCCCTGCATACATCACGCACCATTTCTGCAGATAGTGATCCTGCTACTGCAGATACAATACAGGTCAAGTCTCTACTCCCCAGCAGTGCCTGGCCCGCGGTTTCCGGTTCATGCGCAGCCGGGGGGCGCAGCGCGCTCGGGGATCGCCAGCCAGCAGCCAGTGGCTGTCCGCACCCATTCGCCCACTGCACTGCTTCCTGTCCTGCAAGGTCAGAGCATGCACCAGCATCCCCACCAGCTCCTGGCGCCAGGCGTGACCCAATGGGTGGGGACCAGAATGTCCCGATTTTCATAGGGACAGTCCCCGATATTCAGGACCTTTTGCTTATTATGGGAAACCTATTACTCCCCACACTTTGTCCTGATTTTTTTCATTACTTGCTGTCTGAGTCACCATACAAGCGCCCACCCCTCCACCCGACTGTGATGCATATGGCTCTGCTGCTGTCGGCTCGTGTACCATCGCTCGTGACCCCCAGGAATGTCAATTGATGAGACAACCCTTCCCCCAGCCCCACCCCCTCCATGCTGCCCATTCTGGAGACCCCGCCCCACATTGCCCCTTCTTGAGACCCCACCCCCATGCTACCCCTTCTCCTCAAAGAACCTGCCCCTCCACGCTGCCCCTTAACCCCAGTCCCCACCCTCGCGCTGCCTCTTCCCTGCAAGACCCCCCTGCCCCCGCTAGCCTTGTGAACGCTTCTGCCTGCTGGCTGGTGAGGATGTGGGGATACAGGTAAAAGTACGGCTAGTGCAGTGGTCTCCAAAGTGGGGGAGCGCAAGAGGATCCTTGGGGGGTGCGCAGCAGGTGAGGTAGCGCTTTGGGTGGGATTCCGCATGGCTTTTTTTTTTTTTTTTTGCTTTGGCAAAAATGGGTGGAGCTAGCGCAGCAGCGGGGTGCGTGCTCAAATTTTTTTACTGATGTAGGTGGTGTGGCGATCAAAAAAGTTCGAGATCACTGGGCTCAGTGGCATCGCAGTCCTTAAGGTGCCTAACCTCCAGATGTGAGGAGCAGCTGTTTGGACATTCATCTGAAAGGACAACTCCTGCAGCACAGTACTGGTCACTGTTACGGAGTTTCTCGGGCGTTCCACCCGTGCACCCCTCTTCCTGGGACCCCACAGTGACTTTTATCCAGCCAGTAAAACAGAAGGTGTTATTGGACAACAGGAAATGCAGGTTACAGCAGAGCTTGCAGGCACAGTCAGGACCCTCCACCTGAGTCCTTCTGGGGATTCAGGGTGCTTGGATCCCAGCTAGGATACCCTGAATTCCGCCCACAGCCCCAAACCCAAACGTTCCTGCCTTTCCTCCCACCGGCCGTCTAACCGACTCATTTGTTCTCTTCCCCTCCGCCCAGGTCCCCTCCTCCCCCCTGCCGGGTCGGGTTACAGCCTGAGCACCTGTCCATCACCTAAAGTCCTCCCTGCTTTCCCGTTCCCCACACAGACAGCCCCTAACTCCATCACAGTCACTGACTGCCAGGGAGAGCGCCCCCTGCAAAGCCCCCCCCGCAGTACAGCGCCCCCTAGCACCGCACTGGGGCCAGCACTGACTGCCAGGGGAGAGCGCCCCTGCAAAGCCCCCCCCCCCGCAGTACAGCGCGCCCCCTAGCACCGCACTGGGCGCCAGCACTGACTGCTGCAGGGAGAGCGCCCCCTGCTACAGCCCTCTGCTCTGCTCCATGCAGTACAGCGCCCCCTAGTTGTCCGCACTGGCGGCCAGCACTGACTGCCAGGGAGATGCGCCCCCTGCAAAGCCCCCCCCGCAGTACATGCACCCCCTAGCACCGCGCACTGGGGCCAGCACTGACTGCCAGAGGAGAGCGCCCTTTAATAGATCCTGCTCAGCCCTCTGCCTGCTCCCTGCAGTACAGCGCCCCTAGTGCCGCACTGGGGCCAGCACTGACTGCCAGGGGAGAGCGCCCCCTGCAAAAGCCCCCCCTCTCCCTGCAGTACAGTGCCCCCTAGTGCTGCATGGGGCCTAGCACTGACTGCCAGGGGAGAGCGCCCCCTGCAAAGCCCCCTCCCTGCAGTACAGCGCCCCCTAGTGCCGCACTGGGAGCCAACAATCTGACAGCCAGGGGAGAGCGCCCCCTGCCAAAGCACCCCCCTCCCCTGCAGTACAGTGCCCCCTAGTGCTGCACTAGGGTCCAGAGCACCCTCTGCTGGCTCACTAGCACCCCCCGTACCCAGTGGCTTTTCCTTAGAGGTCTCCTATCTAAGCACTGCCTGGGCCCTAACCTGCTTAGCTTGTGAGAGGTGACATGGTCGCTCCTTCCCCCACGCTTGCTGTGGGCTGAAGCTCCTCATCCCTGCCTGTGGGGCATTCCTCGATGGGGTGAGGGGAGCACATTTAGTTGCCTTCAGCCTACTGGCTTGGGGCTCCTCCAGGCCAAGGATTAACTCCTGGCCCAAACTTCTGTCCCTGGTAGATCACAGGCAGGAGGGCTCCTAGGCCACTACTCCAGCGCTATGACGTTTTCCTCCTGTGGGATTTTGAGGCAGGCAGTTTGTGGTAGCCTCAATCCCATACCTAATCCAATCAGGGGCGCCCACCCCCCGCCAGCCGCAGCTCCTCAGGCCTTAAGCTTCCCTGTACAAGTCAACACAGCGGATTTATGTAAAAGCCCCTATTATGTGGCATTCGGCTGTATCATAGCCTGGGGTCCCCTGTGTGGCTGGGACACACCCCATGGGGCAAGAGGCAGGGCCTGGATCTTGCTGCAGCAGGGAAGGGGCACTGAGGGCAGCCTCCCCCGCACAAGTTAGGGGCCTGGATCCAGCTGCAGGAGGTCTCTGCCCTCCCCATAATGGTGGAGGGGTGGGGAAGTTCACAGCAGGGCACTGAGCAGCTGAGGGGGATGTGGGGAGATGGGGGGCATCACTGGAGGAGTCAGTGTGCTCTTTGCTGGCTCCCCATGCGCGACTCCTCAGAAAGGGGGCCCCAGGCTGCTCCCCCCAGGACTGTCAATCATTCAGTGAGGAGCTGTCCCAGCCCTGCCCCAATGGGGTCTGGCTTGGCCACCAGGTCCAAGGTTCCTCTGCTTGGTCCTGCTGACCTGTCCTCCCCCCTGCCCTCCCCCCAGGACATCATTGAGGACAGACTGGACAGGGAGCTGTGGCCTTCGTCTCAGACCTGGTCCCTTCACCAGCTCCCAGGCTGCTGTCAGGTAAGGCTGAGCCTGGCTGGGCTGTGGGGGGCAGAGCCCTGACATCCCCCCCCCCCAGGGGTGTAGGAGCCTGTGTGTCTGGGAGTGCGTGGCCAGGACCCTGCCCTCTACAGGGAGGGGTTGCCCAATAGACTGGAGCCCTGAACCCCTCTCACCATGTCTCCCGCCCCCCAGCAGTCCCTCAGCACACCCAGGGCCCAGGATGGAGGAAGGGACTGGCTGGGCTTTAGACAGCACCCCCAGCCCAGGGCAGATGCCACCCTCCCCTACTCCCTCTTGCCTGCTTTGGGTCTCCTGTCCCACTGCCTTGGCAGGGCCTGCCCCCCAGCCCCCCCAATCCTCCTCCAGGCCCTGCCCTTCCATCTGGCATTACCTCAGCGAGCCCCTGGTATCCACACTGCCCCTCTCTCCCCCAGTGCCTGCTTCGGGCAGTGCCCACCCCTCTGCCTGGCATTCCCTCAGCGAGCCCCTGGTATCCACACTGCCCCTCTCTCCCCCAGTGCCTGCTTCGGGCAGTGCCTACCCCTCCGCCTGGCATTCCCTCAGCGAGCCCCTGGTATCCACACTGCCCCTTTCTCCCCCCAGCGCCTGCTTTGGGCATTGGCACAAGAGCAAGCCAGCGGGCTGAATACTGGACAGGCCCACGCCTCATCATCTACTGCTGGGTGGGTGTCCGTGTCTGAGATGCGCTGCGCCTACGAAGTGACCCAGGCCAGCAAGGACAAGTGGGAGGTGGTGATCGGTGAGTGGGGCCAGTCCTGGGGGGAGGGCGGCTGGAATGCCCAGGTCAGGGACAGTCAGAACCCCTGGGAGGGGGAGACCCTAGAACTGCCTGCCCAGCACCCACAGGGCGCCCGAGCCACTGTCTGTCCTCCCGCACCTAGGGAGGCCTGGGAACAGATGTGCTTGCCCCACCTGCCCACAGCCCCACATGGCCTGTATCTAGCCACCAGATCGCCTGGCCTCTGGCTCCCCTGGGCTCCCCTAGCCCAGGGACCTTGTGTGGGGGCCCAGTAAGACACCCCAGTAACACCCATAAGGATATGACTCACCCCCTGCACACACCCCTCGGAGACCCAAGGGTGAGGAACGCTGTCAGCACGTGGATTGTTCCCTGGCCATGCAGGGTACAGCGGTACGAGGGGTGCAGTGCCAGGCTGCGGGGGGCAGGAGACAGCCCCTCCCCCCTGCACTAGAGCAGGGTCCAACTGCAAGGATGGGGGAGATGGTGATGCCAGCCTCATGCCTCCCCCACTGTGCCCACCACTGCCAACCACCTCTCTCCCCCCCAGGTTCCAGTCACATCCTGACCCCCAAGCGCTTCCTTGATGATGTCCAAACCCTCAACCAGCTGCCCCCGGAGGAGGCCTAGAAGCAGCCCCCTCCTCCCAGAGACTCTGCCCCCCACAGCTCGCTGCCCCCAGCTCCACCTGCTTTTCTCAAGAAGGCATCTTCCCCCCTACTCCTGGCTGCAGTGTCAGTTTTGGGGGGAGGGACAGGAGAGGGGCTGGGACTCCCAGGGTGCTTGGCTGTTAGGGCAGGGGGCAGGCCAGGCTCCCTCCCTCTGGCACAGCAGCTAGAGTTGTGGCCCTCTGTGCCCCATGGCCACCCTGCCTCCAATGGGGTAAGGGGACAGTCAGGCGCTGTTATCTACCAGCTTCAGCCATTCCAACCTCCCCTGCCTGGGACCCAAAGTACAGTCCCTCCCCCTCCCTCTCCTGTCACCCCTCTGTCAGCCGGGGCGGGGGAGGGCACAGAGGTTGCTACCAGCGTCTGACTTTGGGGGGGGATGTGATCCATCCACTGAGCTCCAGGCTGTGTCTGTCCAGTCTGCAAAGGGTTAAAGAGAACCCCCGCCCCATTCTGCCCCCATATCATGCCCCTTCACCACCTTGGGGTGCTGGCCCAGGCCTGGCTCCCTGCACGACTCCCACCACAGCCTGGCACCCTGGCCTCTCTCGGCTCCAGCAGCGGGGAGGGGTCCTAGGAGGGGTTGCAGTCAGAGTGCCCAAGTAAGTGGGGGTGGAGCCAGAACTGCATAGGAGGCGCGTCCAGGGTTGGTCCGCAGCAGGGCAGACCCAGGCTGCACCTAGGGCCCCGCAGGACTCAGGCTGGGCTCGTTGCCCCAACGGGCCTGGATCACACGCCCCTGCCCAGTGGCAGACACCTCCCCAGTGCTTTTCCCTGGGTATCAGAGCCACCCCCTGGGCACCTGGAGTCCCAGCTCCATCTGAGGCAGCCAGCTCCAGCCCCCTTGGGTCTGATCAAGCCCTGAGCCAAGCCTCAACCCCTGCATCCCACGGGCCCTAGTGGTCCCCTCCCTCTTGCCCGCCGGCAGGGCTGTGCTGGGGCAAGCGCTGGCAGGAGTGACCCCAGGTAAAGGCAGTGACCTCTGTGATGGAGTAGGGGCTGTCTGCATGGGGGATGGGAGAGCAGGGGATGTCTTTAGGTGACGGACAGGTGCTCAGGCTGTAACCCGACCCGGCAGGGGGGCGGGGGGGCACCTGGGCGGAGGAGGAGGGAACAAAGGTTTCGGCCGGTGGGAGGAAAGGCAGGACAGTTTGGGTTTGGGGCTGTGGGGCGGAATTCAGGGTATCCTAGCTGGGATCCAAGCACCCTGAACCCCCAGAAGGACTCAGTGGAGGGGTCCAGACTGTGCCTGCAAGCTCTGCTGTAACCTGTGTTCCTGTTGTCCAATAAACCTTCTGTCTTACTGGCTGGCTAAGTTTTAAACTGCTGGATAAAAGTCACTGTGGGTCCCAGGAGGGGTGCAGGGCTGAACCCAAGACTCGTGACAACCTCTTTACTTGGAGTGACCTCCGGGGGCCAGGGGAGACTTTTGTTGTTTGCAGCTCTCGAGCCCCCTGCCATTATCAAAAGTCAGTGCTGCCCTGCCCCAGCTACTGCCTGCGGGATGTGCCTGGGCAATGAGGTTGCGATGCCAAAGGCTGGCTGAGGTCTCGCTGCTGTTCACAGGCGGGGAAGGGAGGCACAGGGCGGGGCGTGTGGCTGAAGGCCTGGAGCGGGATCGTCCAGCTCCCCCTCCAGCCCACTGCAGTCAGGCCATCTGGCTCTAAGTCACCGGCAGCGGCCTCCCCGCACCCGGGAGCGGGATGGGGCAGTGGCTGCTCTTTCCTGTTGACAGCGGCTGGGGCAGCGTCTGCTCTGGCCTGATGGATGCCCCTGCATGGCTCAGCCCAGCGTGCCCCCACAGTTCCCCATTCTCACTGCCCCGACTCCGCCCTGTTCTGCTTCTCTCGTCCGTGTGCCAGAGGGATCAGCAGGGAGGCCCCAGGAGTCCCCACAGCCAGCTATACGGGTTCCCCATCAGTGTGGGGTTGGGCGGCACTCAGCAAGCCATCACCAAGGCCAGGCCCCAGGCTGGCCCTCCAGAGGGACCATACCCCACACCTGCCCCTCCTCGGAATAGCGCTGAGGTACCCGCCTGGGTCGCCAGCCCCTGCTCTACCATACAGACACGTCTGCTCAGATCTGGGACACGAAATGCCTCTTGCTCCTTAGGGCCTGGCCTTTGCTCCCCACCCACCTCCTCACTCTTCCCTCGCTAGAGCTGCCAGGTCCGCCACGGCTGGTGCTCGCCTGGCCCCAGCCTTGTTTCAGGGCCCCACGCTCTTTCGCCGCTGCAAACCTGCATCATGTAGCAGCTGCTGTAGGCTGTCACGCAGCAGGCAGGCTCCTCTCTGGCACCTCAGTACCTGTCCACAGCTGGGGCTGCAGTGGCTGTGTCCCCCCCACCCCCGTTGGAGGTGGAAAGGAGACAAGGAGGGCTGAAGCGAGCCCATTCTCCTAGCCTTCCCGCACCCCTGGTCCTCCACTCCCAGCCAGAACACTCACCCCTCGCCTGTAGTCACTGCGCATGGAGGCTAGTGCCATGCAGCTCTCTACCCTCCCCACCAGCTAGAGACAGTGAGAGACCAGTGCCAGGTCAAGGACTGCCCAGGTCTCAGAGGGACCTGGGGGATCCGGGCCCAGTAAGGGGCGACGCTGACAGGATCAGACCCATCACTCATTAGGGTTGGGTTGTCTATTCTCTCGCACGCGTCCTGGCCTGGCCGTCTGCCCTCTCTCACCATTCCTAGTGCCCTTAGCGCCGGGGCAGTCAAGCACGCCACACATGGTCACAACACCCACTGCATGAGAGGAGGCTCCAGGCATGTGAGCTGTACTGTCGCGCCAAGGAACCAAACCACTTTCCTGGTCCTGGTAAATTGGTGATGCACAGTCACTGAGTATGCTTTTGTTCCTGTGCCAGGGCCAGCGTGTGGGGGAAGGCAGCATTGCTATTTGCAGGTAGCTGGGGAGGGTGAGGGCTGGAGGATGACTTGGCCATACAAGCCAATGGGTTGGGCCTGGGCTGGGCCACGTTTGAGCGCAGGGATGGGTGGCTGGGCGCATCTGTTTGTGATCATCTGGGGCTGGCTCTACGGCCAGGTTTGCTAGCAAGCTCAAGCCCAGTGCCCCTGGCTGGTTCCGGGAGAGGGCAGCGGCTCTTGGCTGGGGAGAGGCAGAGGGAGAAAAATGACGAATCATAGATATCAGTAGTCAAATGCCTGCTCAAAGAGGATCCAATCCAACTAGATCATCCAGCCAGGGCTTTTGTCAAAGCCTGACATTAAAACTCTAAGGAAGGGAATTTCCCTACTTCCCTAAGGTACCCCATTCCATGGCTTCATCCAACCCCCTAGAGAAAGTGTTTCCTAATATCAATCTAAACCTCCCCCACTGCAACTTGAACTGTTACCCTTGTTCTGTCATCTGTACCACTGAGAATGTCTAGACATCTTTTGGAAATCCTTTCAGGTAGTTGAACCGCAGCTGTAAAATCCCTCATTATTCTCTTCTACAGACTAAATAATCCAGTTCCCTCACCTCCTCATAAGTCATGTGCCTCTGCCCCTAATCATTTTGTTGCCCTCCCGCTGGAACTCTTCCAATTTTTCCACATCTTCTCTAGGTGGGGCCCAAAATGACACAGTCCTCCAGATGAGACTTCACCAGTCGTCTGGATGGTTGACTGAGAGAGATCTGCTGGCAATGCCCCTACTTATAGATCCAAATGCTGTTAGCTGATCCAAATAACGGCACTCAGAGTGGAGTGACTCCCAATTGATTTGGAGACAGAAACTGGGCTGGACCAGGGGTCCCTGCCTCCCGCCCCTGATCTACCCTAGACCTATTCTCTCCAAGCTCAGCACAGAACCCAGGAGTCCTGCTCCCAGCCTCCCTGCTCTGCCCATCCTCTCCATCCTCTCAATTGCTGCTAAATAATGCACCGGCGGCCTGCTGGGGGAATGTGCCCGAAAAAGGTCAGTCCCTTCAGCACAGGCCTGTTTCCTGCCCCTGGGCCAGCTCCTTCTTCCTGCTGGCAAATGACACTGGGCCAGTGCTGTGGAAGGTGAAGACCTGGACCTCCCCTCTCCCGCCGCCCCGACGACCTCCGCGATACCCCTGCCTCAGACGGCCTCCGCCGACTAACACTCGGAGAGTTTGACCACGGGATTAGTCAATCCGCGCTGGGGCCAGCCCAATATGCTCGTTGCAGAGCTTTCGTCCTCGACCAGTGGGATTAGCCTCAATTAACAGCCATTGGATAATTGCTGCACAGCTGCCAAGTGGGTGGGCAGCAAGATGGGGACGCGAGAAATTAAAACGCTCCAGCAGAAGACATCGCCCAACTGGCTAGTTTATGGGGTGGGGAATGGGACAACGGCCCGGCAATCTGCACCATGAGATGGAAGGGGAGGGAGGTGGGCAGTGCTGCCAAGGATGAGAGGAAAGGGACACCAACAACATAGAATTCTGACTTGGAGATCTGAGAAAGGTGCAGTCATGGTGGCCTTGATGGTGATGAGAGGCTCCCCGGTCAGCCACAGCCAGCTGGACCACATATCGCCAGGCTGCGTCCAGGAAGAGGCTCACATAACTCCGTCTCGTCGGTCCATGCGTGGTCGGTGTAGCAGCACAAGCACGAAGGTACAGGCTGACCTCCGTTGGGGGGTGGGCGGAGGTAGAGAGAATGTCAGCCCAGCACAGGGGAGGGGCAGGCCTGCCCCCAAGGTGCGCACCACGAGATAGGCCGCAGGAACCTGGGGCAGCTACAGATCCGGGCTAGCTGCATCTCTTGGAGCACCCCATAACCTAGCAGAGCCAAAGCCCAGCTCATGGCAACCAACCCCTTCCCCATTCCGTGTGGCAGGTTATGTTCCTAGCCTGAGTCCCAGCCGGGGGAAGAGAAGAAGTCATTTCATAGCATGTAAAGCCATCCTGGGCTAGTGGCATTTAACAGCCTTTGCATTGTGCTGGGGCTTAGGAAGGGCAGATAGGTCTAGTGCCTTAGCCAGCAGTGGTTCTCAGCAGGTCCAGGGTGCCCACCAACAGGGCCAGCCATTAGCCTGCTGCACCCAGAAGCAAAGCTCCACTCCATGGGGTGGAAGTCAGGGTCTAGCCCCGCCAACCAGGGCTAAAGTGGCTGAGACTTCTCTTTCACAGGAAGCCTGTGCATAGGGCCCTGGGCAATTGCCCTGCTGCGACCCCCTAATGCTGGTCCTGGCTTTTTATATCAAAAAGCGTTGGTTGTGGTACAAAGTGGGCTGTGAAGTTTTTTAAACGAGGATGTTGTGGGGATTCAAGAGAAATGACTGAAGAACTTGGGAGCCACATCTGGATATTGGCATTTAGTTCTGGCCCCCACTACAGAAGGGATGTGGGCATATTAGAGATCAGGGAGGGGCGAGACAAGATTAGGGACCTGGCACATGACTTATGAAAGATTGAGGGTAATGGATATAGTCTGGCAAATGAACGAGCGAGGGGATTTGATAGCAGCCTTCAAACGTCACCTTTCAATAGGGGGTTTTAAAGAGAATGGAGTTAGGTCAGGGTGGGCAAAACTTTTGGCCTGAGGTTCCACATCAGGGAATAGAAATTGTTTGGTGGCCAACGAATGTTCCACAAAACTTGGGGTTGGGTGCAGGAGGGGATGAGGGCTGGGACTGGAGACATAGGCGGCGGGTTACTATTACATTTTGCGGTGCTCGGCTCAGGAATATTCAAGGGCCCAGTTGCCTGCTCAGCAATTTTTGAGCTGGGTCTCTCCCTGGCCCCTGCCTGGATCGGGCCGGCGGGTCCCCAACCCCCGCCCAGGTCCACCCGGAGCAGGTCCAGCCCCCTCCCCACCTCCCCTGCCATCGCCCCACCGCGCGTTCCTGCTGACAAAAAGCAGCGCAGCGTCTCTTCTGCCGCTCTGCTCTGCATAGAGCAGCTCCCGGCAGAACTGCTTGCTGCCCAGGGTCAGTGCCTGCCACCACCTACTGCAAGCAGCTGCCTTACGCGCCCTTCGCCCTAGCCTGAGCTCTCGCAAGGTCCCCAACCCTCACCCTAGCAGAGCCTCATCCGCATCTAATCCTCACCCTGCCAGAGCCCTGACCCTGCCCGAAAATCATGAACCTCTCATCCCCAGCCCCGCAGACCTCATCCTCACACCCTATCCTGCAGCCCAGCCCTTGAGCCCCTCCTACATCATGAATCCTCATCCTCAGCACGTCACCCCTGCCAACTCCCCCTATCCTTCAACTCCTCCTCAGACTGCACCTCTCACCCTTCTATCCCCAGCTTGCACCAACTCCATCCAAAGCTGCACCCACAACCACCCTGCACTCAGCCCAAACTCCATCCCAAAGCCTGCATCCTACACCTAGATCCCCAGCCAGGATCTGCCCCACCTCCCACTCCCAAGCCGCCCTCCAGAGCCTTAGCAGGTGGGGGCAGAGTTCGGGGGGGGAAGAGTTGGGAGGCAGGTTCTGAGCACCACCACATTTCTACAAAACTTGCACCCATGATGAGGTGAGACTTTTGGGGTGTAGGAGGGTGCTCAGTCTGGGATTGAGGGGTTTGGAGGAGGAGGAGGAGGGGGATACAGGCGGTGCAGGGAGATCCCAAGCATGGCAGGCTCTGAGTGGCACTTCCTCAACAGCTCCCAGAAGTACGTAGCATGTCCCTCTCTGGCTTTACACAGAGTGCGGCAGCTAGCTCTACACCCTGCCCCATTGCAGACCTGCCCCTGCAGCTCTTTGGAGTGCCAGAGGGGGCTAATGAAACATGTAGGAGCCAGACAGGGCCATGCTGCAGCTTCCAGGGGCCACATGGCAGCCCCAACCAGACCCAACTGGATCACCAGAGCAGGGCCCCTCCAGACCCACTTCCAGTAGAGCTCAGGTCTGCCTGGGCTGTAGTTTGCCCACCCTGACTAGGTTCTCAGTGTGGAAGATGACAGAAAAGAAGCAATGGTCTCACATTGCAGTCAGCGGAAGTCTGATTGGTATTAAGAAACACTATTCACTAGGAGGGTGGTGAAGGCACTGGAATGGGTTACTAGGAGAGGGTGGAATCTCATCTTAAAAGGTTAAGGCCAGCTTGACAAAGCCTGGCTGCTATGAATTTAAGTTGGTGTTGGTCCTGCTTGACGGCAGGGTTGGGCTAGAAATGACCTCTGAGATCACTTCCAGCCCTAATCTCGATGACTCCTGCCCTTAGAGGGTACCCAAGGACTGTAAGGGTGACCAGATGTCCCATTTTTGATCTTTTATTATATAGGTTCCTATACCACCACCCTCATCAGTTTTTCACATTTGCTATCTGCTCAACTTAAGGGCTGAATCATAGCCAGCACACAGCTGGCAGCATAGCCCATGAATGGGACAGATTGCACGCTCTGTTACCAAGTATCAGCACTTTGAGCTATATAGTTGTTTTGGCTCACAGAAGCACACAGGTATTGCTGTGAAGCTGTATGAAAGTTAAGCGGGGCTAGAAGCCTCCCGCTGAATATATTTGTAAAACTGCTAGCTTTCTACCGCCCTTCCACAAGTCTCAACTCAGTAGCGATGCCACTCACTTCAGAAGCTTGGCTGCTTTTAAGTTTTTCAACACCCATTACTCTATTTTCTCAGGAGAAGCTTCCACAGCAGCTAATCCCGCTTCCAGCCCCTAACCTCTGAGTAAGAGAGGCCAGCATTAAGTAAAACCAGACACCAGCTAAAGAATCCAGAACAACATCACATTATGTTTCTCAGGCTAATTTTAAAACAACCAAACCTGATCTACTCCACCATAACTCTCCCAAGTCTTACTGTACTCACACCTCACAGACAGTCCTTCTCTAGAGTTGTGGCAATCCTCCTGCCAGCCTCACCAGCCACAGTGCTCTGCTCATTAAGCAGAGGTCAGCCCTTTATGCACTTATTTAGCAGCAGGTGAGGGCAAATGCCTACTTTCTCTTAGAAAATCCTCCCTCCAATCTATTCCAAGTGTGCTTTTGACACTATATAGTTCATACCAGTTCCCTGATCATAGAATATCGGACTGGAAGAGAACCTTCAGGAGATCAATCTAGTCATCCCTGCTCAGGCAGGACAAATCCCACAGATTTTTTGCCCAGATTCCTAAATGGTACCTCCAGATTGAACTCAAACTGTGGGGGTAAACAATACTCAACCCTGAGCCTATCCCTCCCCTATTCCTAGGTGTGAACACAATTCCATTGGAGTGGCTGTGGCTGACTAAAGGCTCCTTATTCGGCTCAGACTGGGGGTCCTGTGCAGGGATGGGGCTCTCCTCCCATCGAATCAAGGACAAACACTGCATGGTTTAAGTTCTGGAAGTGGGTGCAAGCTGTCATTGCGGGTCTGGCCAATGGCAACAGGAGCTTCAAGAATGCTCAGTGAATATCTACAGGAGCTGTGTGGTGTATGCAGACAACACGGGACACCTTAATGCCAGCTTGGGTGGGCTTGGGTGTCCCTCGTTCAGTAGGGCTGTACTGGTCAGGGCCTGGATGGAGTCTGTGGTTTCCTAAAGAGCCCTGGTGGGTCCTATTGGCATCCCATGGGGGGGGGGGGGTGGGTCGGCGAGCCCGGAGCCGTGGTGGTGCAGGCAATTGTGATAGATTCCAAGGGATGGCAAGTCAATCCGGCAATCTGGCTATGACAGTCTGGCATCGCTGTGCCTCTGGGCTCACAATATCAGGCAGGCGTGATGCTCAGTTGGAAGAGCACTGGCAGATTCGAGTTCTCAGACCTGCTCTGTTCCTCTGCTGTGTGACTTAGGCAAGTTGCTTGTCCTCCGTTTCACCCACCCGGTGTCTGTTCCTGCCCAGACTGTGAAGCCCTGGGCAGGGAGGTTTCTTGCCTGTGCCTGTGATGTGCTGGCATGACGGGCTGTGT
>NC_133794.1:27148-35270 GCF_003597395.2 Chelonoidis abingdonii | reverse complement strand
CACACCTCTGCATTGACCTGCATCTGGATAAACGACCGGAAATAATTTTTGGGTCGGCAAAATAGTAATCGTAAGGCTCCAGTGTACTCCTTGGGCATCATGGTTTGTCCTCAACCTCAGAAGCACACACTCTATACGCTGGACATTATTAGAGCATATTATTCTTTACGCCCTCGATAGCACCCTGGGAAAAAACGTATTTGCTTGCAGGCTGCTTTTTTCACTGCTCTTCTTTGCCCAGGGCTTACAATATATGGTGTTTAATTTTATTTAGTAAACACATCAGGACATGGCGATGAAAGAAGATACTGTGTCTGGCCTCATCCGTTTCATGATCTTTATCGTAAGGCTCTGAGATTTACACACGGGGCAATATTAAATGTCTGCTCCTGAGACAGCACTCATCTACGTGGAAGTAGTAGGAGAGGTGTAAAGCGTCTGATGCGTCAGAACAAAATTGTATGCAATTTGCTAGAAGATAAGTCAGAACTTTATTTACACAGATCGTAAGACCAGCACCTACTCTACTTTTCTCTCTCATCTTTATCTATTAGTGTAAATTGCTATACATTCATATAAGAGATGGCTAATTTGGGAACTACAGTTATTACTCGCAAATCGAATAGGAAAACCTAGCACATTATGGTGGTTGTTCTAGTCCGTCATAGCGTTCTAATTCTAAGCTCGCATATTGTTTCTCGTCTCTAGTCGCCACTTGGCTAATTCCATCTACTGAATCATATCGTGTCTGACGATTACATAAGACGTGAGTGTGTATCTCGATAGCGAGTCTCCTCGGAGGGATGATAGATTGTGTACTGGAAGACCGTCACAGCGGATTGGATACCAGGTTCATGTCCAGAGATGAGATCTCGGAAGAGAGCGGGGCCTCCATTTAGCCACACAGGAGGGAGGGCGACGCTTGGCTAGAGGTGACGGGAAGATGAGGCCTTTGGGAGCTTATGCGCGGAGGCTCGACAGCTTCCTTTCGGAGTGTAGGGACACAGCTTTCACCCGCAGGCCGGGCGCTTGTGCCATTAGGGGATTCGGATTATGACATGAACGAGTGGCAGGCAGGGACTTCGTGCACAGCCGAGCGACTGGTGTTTGTGCCTGTACGACTCATGGGGGAGGTCGGGGGTCAGGCGTACACGTCAGGGAGAATTGGGTGCGCACAGTCACTACATATAGGGTACCCAGTGACGTCTCTAGCATTCTGAATCCTCCTCATGGGCAGTTCATCCCTCCTGGGTGCCTGGATTTGGCGGTCCGGCCAAGCAGAATTTGGATGTTTTTACGTAGGCGACATTCGCCAGCAGAATCCTCCTTTCCAATCGCATCCACGGAGTGTAGTTCAGAAATACCATCTGCGACTGAGAGGTGGTCACGGTGTTTTTGGGGCCCACACTCAGGGAGCTTGGAGAGAGTCTACGAGGGCATCTCATTGATTCGGGGCAGAGGCCTGATTTGACGAGCGCTGAGGACTGGGATTATTTAGTCTGTAGAGGCAGATGAGGGGATTTGCAGCTGCTTTCACTACCTGGGGGGTTTCCAGAGGATGTCATCTCACAGTTCTTCGTGGTGTGACAGCAGGCGTCAGTCTCAGTTGCAGTGGGGCAGGTTAGTGTATTGCACTTTTTCCTGAGGGTGGTGCAGCACTGGATGGGTTCCTAGGATAGGGATTCCCTTCTTCAGAGGTTTTAGGTCAGGCTTGCGCCCTGGCTGGATGATTAGTGGGGATTGGTCCCTGCTTTGAACAGGGCATTGGACTGATGATATTCTATGATTCTGTCATTTTTTCTCCCTTGCTGCTCCCAGCCAGGCAGCCGCGCTGCCCTCCTCCGTGACCAAGCAGGCACTGGGTTTGAGGGCTGCTACAGCCAAATGGCGTAACAGGCCAGCCGGATGATAAACAGGATGCCCGCAAGCCTCCCTGCGCCACCGTGGCCCAGCCAGGGCCCACCCACTGCTGTATGGCCAAGTCAGTGCCTCCACTCACCCTCGCCCACTACCTCGCAATAGCATGCTGCCTTCCCCACACGTGGCCTGGACCGGGAAAAAAGCTAACTCGTTGACTGTCGCACTCCACACAACTCTCACAGCGCACAAAAAGGAAGGTGGGTTCTGGTCTTGGCACGCACGCTCCAGCTGGACCTCCCCTCTCTGTTCATGGGGTGTGTGACATGTGTGGCTTTGCTGCTGCCCCGGGCGCTAAGGGCACTAAGGAAATGGCTGGAGGGCAGGAGGGGCCATGGCCATGACAGTTCGAAACGCAAGTTGCACACCCCCACCAATGAGTGATGGGTCTGATCCTTGCAAGCGGTCGCCCTGTACTGGGCCGCTGATCCCCAGGTCCTCTGGGACCTGGGCAGGTCCCTGACCTGGCACTGGGTCCTTCATGTCTCCTACTGGTGGGGGTGGGGTGAGTGAGCTGAGTTGCTGACTGGCACTACGCCTCATCGCTCAGTGACTACAGAGCAGGGTGAGTGTCTGAGCTGAGCTGGAGGACCAGGTGCGGGAAGGCTAGGAGAGAAGGCTACTCTCCTCACCTCCTATGTCCTCTTTCACCCCCACGCGGGTGGGGACACAGCCACTGCACCCCCAGCTGCTGGACAGGCTAGCAGGGTGCCAGAGAGAGGCTGGCCTCGGCTGGTGGGACGAGCCTCACAAGAAGTGCTCAAATGATGCAGGTGCAGCGGAACAGGGCTGGGCCCTGGGAAAGGCTGGGGCCAGCAGCAGCCAGGGGTGGGGGCCCCTGGGGCAGCTCTAGGCAACAGGAGGATGGAGGAGTGGGGGTGGGGGAAAGGCACGCCTCACGACGCGGCACACGCGAGCGCGGTGTTCTGGTTCCAGATCTGAGGCAGGAAGCGGGTGCTAGTGGTTTAGGCAGGGCTGCGACCCAGGGGGCTGCACCTCCACGCTCGATCTCAGCACGGGCAGGGCTGGTGGGTAGGTTCCCTCTGGGGGCGCAGCCTGGGGCTGGGCCTGTGCTGCTCAGTGCCTGCCAACCCACTTGATGGGGACCCATAGCTGGCTTGGGGGGACTCCTGGGGCTCCTGCTGATCTCGCACACGGACGAGAGAGCAGAAAGGGAGTCGGGCAGTGAGACATGGGACTGTGGGGGCAGGCTGGCGCCTCCGCACGCCACAGGCGGCCACAGCAGCACGCACGCACGCCTCCCCAGGCCCTGGTCCAACGTGCACACGCACGCAATCGCCATCGTCCCGGGTGCGGGGGAGGCAGCGCTGGCGGGACTCTGAGCAGGATGCCTGGGACCTGCAGTGGGCTGAGGGGACTGGGGAGACTCGCTCGGCTCACGCCACACCGCCCGTCCTCCTTCCGCCTATGAACAGCAGCAGAGACCTCCCAGCCACCTTTGGCATCCGCACCTCATGGCTCCAGGCACATGCCACAGGGCAGTAGCTGGGGGCAGGCAGCACTGCACTGTGTATAATGGGCAGGGGGGGCGCAGAGCTGCAACACACAAGTCTCCCTGCCCCCGAGGTCACTCCAGTAAAGGAGGTTTTGTCACGGAGTCTGGGGTTCCAGCCCTGCACCTCTTCCTGGACCACAGTGCTCTTTTAGTGTGTAGGCAGCCCCACAGCACGAAGTAAAGGCTGACGTCCTGTTGGGGGGTGGGGCGGAGGATAGAGAGGAATGTCAGCCCCAGCACCAGGGTGAGGGGCAGGCCTGCCCCCAAGGTGCGCACCCACAGATAGGCTGCCAGGAGACCTGGGGGACAGCCTACAGCTCCGGCTGAGCCTGAACTCTCTGGAGCACCCCACTAACCTCAGCAGAGCCACAGCCCAGCTCCATGGCAACCAACCCCTTCCCCATTCCAGCTGTGCAGGGGTTTAATGTTTCCTAGGCCTGAGTCCCAGCCCCGGGGGGGAAGAGAAGAGTCATTTCATAGCATTGTAAAGCCATCCTGGGCTAGTGGCATTTAACAGCCACTTTGCATTGATGCCTGGGGCTAGGAAGGGCAGATCAGGTCCCTAGTGCCTTACAGCAGTGGTTCTCAGCCAGGGGTCCAGGGTGCCCACCAAGCAGGGCCAGCATTAGCCTTGCTGCCACCCAGAAAGCCAAAGCTCCACTCCATGGGGTGGAAGTCAGGGGCTCCTAGCCCCGCCAACCAGGGCTAAAGCTGAAGCCTGAGCAACTTCTCTTCACAGGAAGCCCTGTGGCATAGGGCCCTGGGCAATTGCCCTGCTTGCGACCCCCTAATGCTGGTCCTGGCTTTTATATGCAGAAAAAGCCGTTGTTGTGGTACAAGTGGGCTGTGAAGTTTTTAAACGAGGATGTTGTGGGGGACTCAAAGAAATGACTGAGAACTTGGGAGGCCACATCTGGAGTATTGCATTTAGTTCTGGCCCCCCACTACAGAAGGGATGTGGGCATATTGAAGAGATCCAGCGGAGGGCAGAGACAATGATTAGGGACCTGGAGCACATGACTTATGAAGAGAGATTGAGGGAACTGGGATTATTTAGTCTGCAGAAGAGAAGAGCGAGGGGGATTTGATAGCAGCCTTCAACTACCCAAAGGGGGGTTCCAAAGAGAATGGAGTTAGGTCAGGGTGGGCAAACTTTTTGGCCTGAGGTCCACATCAGGGAATAGAAATTGTTTGGTGGGCCACGAATGTTCACAAAATTGGGGTTGGGTGCAGGAGGGGATGAGGGTGGGACTGGAGACATAGGCGGCGGGTTATATACATTTGCGGTGCTCGGGCTCCAGGAATATTCAGGGCCCAGTGCCCTGCTCCAGCAATTTTTGGAGCTGGGTCTCTCCCCTGGCCCTGCCTGGATCGGGCCCCGGCGGGTCCCCCCACCCCCGCCAGGTCCCAGCCCGGAGCAGGTCCCAGCCCCCACCTGCCACCCCTCCCCCTGCCTCTACACCCTGCCCCATCTGCAGACACTGCCCCTGCAGTTCCTACTGGAGTGCCAGAGGGGGTCATTGAAACATGTAGGAGCCAGAGCAGGGACATGAGGCAGCTTCCTAGAGCCATGTGGTGCGGCCCCCAACCCAGCACCCCAACTGGATCACCAGAGCAGGGCA
This sequence comes from Chelonoidis abingdonii, assembly GCF_003597395.2. Taxonomy (NCBI): domain Eukaryota; kingdom Metazoa; phylum Chordata; order Testudines; family Testudinidae; genus Chelonoidis; species Chelonoidis abingdonii. The sequence goes on along the minus strand of NC_133794.1, from coordinate 30,215 downwards.
AGCCCCAGACCCCACTTCCAGTGGGAGCTCACAGGCCAGATCTGGCCCATGGGCTGTAGTTTGCCCACCCCTGAGCCAGACTGTTTTCAGTGGTGGCGGATGACAGAACAAGGAGCAATGGTCTCAAGTTGCAGTGGGGAGGTTTAGGTTGGATATTATTAAACACTATTTCACTAGGAGGGTGGTGAAGCACTGGAATGGATTACCTAGGGAGATGGTGGGAATCTCCATCCTTAAAGGTTAAGGCCCAGCTTGACAAAGCCCTGGCTGATATGATTTAGTTGGCATTGGTCCTGCTTTGAGCAGGGGATTGGACTAGAATGACCTGCTGAGATCTCTTCCAACCTAATCCTTGATGAACCCTGCCTCAGAGGGTCAGCTCAAGGAGTTGTAGGCTGACCCGATGTCCCAATTTTATAAGGAAAGTGTCAATTTTTTATCTTTATCATATAGGTTCCTATTACCGCCAATCCCCATCTCAGTTTTTCACATTTGCTGTCTGGTCACCCTAAGGACCCGACTCATAGCCCAGCACACACACTGCACTGCATTACAGCCATGAAATGGAGACAGCATTGCACTGCTCTGTTACCAAGTATCAAGCACTTTGAGCTACATAGGTGTTTTGGTTCAGTAGAAAACTTAGGTATTTTCTAGCTAAGGGGGCTAGAAAGCCTCTCTCTGAATATATTGTAGAGCCTTTGCTAGCTCTCTACCCCCACCCCTTCTCAGGATCTCAACTCAAGCAGTGATGCCACTCACTTCATTAAGTTGGTTGTCTTTAGTTTTTTCAACACCCACCACCTCCAGTTTTCTCAGGAGGAGATTTCCATAAAGCAGCTACTCCCCCTCCCAGCCCCCTAACCCTCTGAGTAAAGAGAGGCCAGCATTAGAGCTAGAAACCAGACACCAAATAAAGAATCCCAGAAACACAATCACTTTAAGTACTTCTCAGGCTAATTTTAAACACCAAACCTTGATCTCACTCCACCATAACTCTTCCCACAAAGTCTTACCTGTACTCACCGCACCTCATCGACAGTCCTTTTCTAGGAGTTGTGGCAGTCCTCCCTACCAGACTAACCAGCCACAGCTGCTCTGCTCATTAAGTAGAGGTCAGCCCCTTTTGTAGGCTGCTTACTTAGCACAGGCGAAGGCAAATTCCTACCTTATCTCTTAGATAAAATCCTCCCCCCAATCTATACCCAGATATGAAAACAAATTCCCCTTGGAGGTGCTATGGCTGGCTTATATGGCTCCTTACTTGGCTCAGATTGGGGGTCCCTGTGCAGGGATGGGGCTTTCCCATTCCCATGGAATCAAGGACAAACAGCTGCATGGTTTAAGTTCTGGAACCGGGTGCAGGTGCCACTGAGGGCCTGGCCATGGCAAAGGAGCTTTCAGAATGCTCACTGACATCATCCTACAGGAGTTGTGTGGTGTATGCAGACAACACGGGGACACCTTAATGCCAGCTTAAGCTGGGGCCTGGGTGCTCCCCTAGTTCAGTAGGGCTGTACTGGGTCAGGGCCTGGATGGGAGATCCCTATGGTTTCCTAGAGAGCCCTGGTGGGTGCCAGGCAATTGTGATAGATTCCAAGGGAATCCAAGTCAATCCTGGGATCCTGGCTATTGACAGTCTGGCTCCCTAGTGCCTCTTGGGTTCAGCAAATAAGTCAGGCAGGCAGTGATGCTCAGTGGGAAGAGCACTGGCCTGGGACTCGGGAGTTCTCAGACCTGGCTTCTGTTCAAAAAAGACCCCGAGTATCCAAATTCCCGCCCCTGACTTTAAACAATCCAGTTCTCTGATTGGTCCTCTGGTCAGGTGTTTGGTTACCCTTTCCAGGTAAAAGAAACTTAACCCTTACCTCACCTATCTATTTATGACAAGGGCCCTAATCTCGACTGGGTCCCTCGGTGTTCTTGTGATGAACACCATGATCAACTGGCCAATGAGCCAATGTGTGTGGTGATATTGACAGTGGAAGGCGCCAGAGAGTCAGCGCTGGAGGCTCATTCATTTATCCCCCAGCATGCAAATGGCAATGGAAGATTCTCACACTGCCCTGCAAACAGCTCAGCTCAGTCTTCACCTCTTTCCTGGCACTGCCAGCCAGGGCCCGTGGCAAAGTGGGACATTCTGTAATATTTTTATGACTCTTACCTGTACTGCGGTTTCTCTCTGTACTTTGCATTGCTACCCAGTGGGTACAAAAGAGTTAAGTCACTGTCTGGGGTGGCAGGATGAGTCCTTAAGGAACTGGTGGGAACCCACCCATAACAATACAGAATCTGAAAAGACAATGGAAGCCCCAAGGACTGAACAATTGGCACTACAGTGTGAGAAGCTCAGGCAGGCAGTATGTGAACTCAGGGTGGCTCTGCCTGAAGACTTAAGGGTATGGCTACACTGGCACTTTACAGCGCTGCAACTTTCGTGCTCAGGGGTGTGAAAAAACACCCCCCTGAGAGCTGCAAGATACAGCGCTGTAAAGTGTCAGCGTAATCAGGGCGGCAGCGCTGTGAGCGCGGCTCCCAGCACTGCACTATACACCCATAAGGGATGTGGTTTACAAGCAACCCTGGGAGAGCTCTCTCGCAGCGCTGCGGCTCTGACTACACTCACACTTCAAAGCGCTGCCGCGGCAGCGCTCCCACAGCGATGCCGGGGCAGCGCTTTGAAATTTCTAATGTAGCCAAGCCCAAAGGATTTTAATCTCCAGTAAGAGATGGAGGAAGGGAATCAGAGCTGGCTTTTGGAAGAGCCTGGCTTGCTCTCACCTAGGTCGAGCCAGAGAGCCAGAATCAGAACTGGTGTCCTGAGCACTTGGCTGGTGGATTGCCCTTGCTTGGCCAGATGGACTCGTCTTTAATTTTATTTCTCACTCTGCTGACCTAAGGACTTCCCATGCTGGGTTCCAGTTCACTAAAAACCCTGCTCTGTTTTGAAAGGCTGCTGGTGTCACTTCAAATCCTCCCTGAGAGCGCCAGGCCCTGAAGCAGACAATGTCAGTACAAGCCTCTGGCAGGGGTCTGACCTGGCTGGTTTCTCCATGGGGAGCCAAGG
>NC_133794.1:25800-27048 GCF_003597395.2 Chelonoidis abingdonii | reverse complement strand
ATGCTGCATGGTGATGGGGGTTGAGTGCATAGGGTAAGGGTCGTAGTTATCTGGGCTGTGAGGTGAACGTATTGGTGTTGGGGGCAGGTGGTGGTAAGAACCAGGATGCTGGAGAAGGGTGTTTTGAGGACACAGGGGGGCACAATGGATAGAGTTTTGAGAAGGGGTGAGGAGGCCACGATAGTGCTCTGCCCGCATGTCCACCATTGACTGCATGAGGTCTGTGTGGCATTCCATGAGGCTTAGCAGCCGATCTGTGGCTCTCTTAGCAGCCTGATCCTTCTTAATGCTCCGTTTTTCCCTCCAGTGCTGTAACTTTTTATTTTCTGTGCAATACATATTCATGACTGCTTTCACAAGATCTTCCTTCGACTTCCTTGGTTTTTTTCTTAAGTTTCTGAGTCTTTCAGAAGGATGGGCTGCACCAGCAGTTGTCAAGGCCACTTTTAAAAAAACAGAGAGAGATAAAGTGTGAATACAGAGCCAGCATTGTTTTTCAGAGTATTTGTAGCATCGTTTACACACACACTGTATAGCACACACTGGACGTGGCAGATAGAATACACATGGTGAGTTTAAACACACGCGGATCACAGGGGAAAAGGGGGGTCTGATTGGTTCTGCTACAGGGAAATTACACATGCAGCACACCTGGGAAACGAAGGGTGGGGAATGATTGACTTTCTGAGTTGGGAAAAGGAAAGATCAGGTAGAGGGAAATAACAGAAAGCCATCTTGCCCACGCGTCTCACAGAGGGGGGGGCTTGGTGCCTGTTTCTCTACTCTGGTAGCCAGAGGCTTTCTGAGTTGGGAAAAGCAAAGATCAGGTAGAGGGAAATAACAGAAAGCCATCTTGCCCACGCAGCTCACAGGGGGGGGGGGGCTTGGTGCCTGTTTCTCTACTCTGGTAGCCAGGGGCTTTCTGAGTTGGGAAAAGCTAAGGTACAGGGAAATAGCACTTAACAGTATCCCTGCATTTTCCACAGAATTGTAACCTCCCAGATATATCACTGCTCAGGGTCACCTGGGAGCAGCGGGAGGCTCTTCTACAGCTATGTGGATTCCGCCCTGGTCCCTACGCAGCTTCCCTGTGTGCAGCGATGGTCCCCCCACCCCTCATGGCACAATGGCGCGGACGTGTTAGCCTGACAGGGACAAGGAACACGGTCGCTCTCCCCATAAACTTGTTGAAGCACATTGCACACGCTCTGGCTGAAACTTTTGAAGAGATTACAGAGGCAGATTACC
>NC_133794.1:20699-22004 GCF_003597395.2 Chelonoidis abingdonii | reverse complement strand
CAGTCAGTTCTTAATGTCCTTTCTAGTCAGGAATTCCTGGACTTTGGCAATGTCAGTGGAGTGAGTGTTCCTTCTTCTTCCCCGAAACAGTCATGGTTCAGCATCCTACAGGGGAGAGGTTACCAGCACATCACCCTGTCATGGTTTTGATTCTTCTAGAAAAATCCAAAGGCACAGTAGGTCTATTAGTGGACAAGGGAGAGGTTACTAGCACTTCACCCTGTCCTTTTCTCCTGCTGTCCAGAAGGCACAGCAGAGCTAGAAGGAGGACAAGGTTAATCATCAGTAGGAGAATCCTCCCGAGGTGGAGGGGTCTTTTTGCAGTGAGAATCATGCGTCCAGGCAGTCAGTCTTTGGCACTTCACAGCGGTGTTGGTAGTCAGCAGGACTTAATAAGGGCCTTTTCAGCATGGAGCCAAAGCAGTCTTTCGTTGGTGGACCTTTACATAGATCCAGTCTCCTGGTTCCAAGGAGTGGCAGGGCTGCTAGAGTCTTTGGGTAGCACTTCTTTACCTGTGAGAAAAGAAACCTAATACATTTCATTAATGGCTGGCAGTGTTTTGCAGATCTCATAGCTGTTTGGGCACACTCAAGTCCCCCTTTTCTTGGTTGTCAGCCAAGTCTTAGCTATGAGCAGTGTCCTTGAATGGGGCCAGTCTTATCTTGAGCCTAAGCATGTTAGCTATTTTTTTTCCAGTTAACTCATTCTGTTCTTTTCCTTCTCCCCTTCTTGGCTTCTTTTAACCTATAAAGGAAACTTCCATTCTTCACTCATGCACCTTTTTCCCAACAACGAACACATAAACATTGTCATTATACAGTACATTAGTCTTATTATTCAATGTATGCAACATATACCCTTCCACTAAAATAACCTTATTACAGAGCTTTGTAGCAACAAGCCAGGACAAGCACATCCACTTTGAAGAGTTCACTCAATGCAACCTCTAGTCCAATAGCTTCCCACCATCTCCAGCCCTCTGGCTAGAAATCTGAGGTAGCCAGAAGGATCCCAGGTACAAAATGGAGAGTGGGTTAACTTTTCATGTCCTTGCTTCCAAAGACTGTTGGTATGCAAATTTTAACAACAATTTTCAACTAAAAGATTTGGCCAATGAAGTTTCTTTTTCTTACTTAAGGAAATGTATTAGACTTTAGTATATCACATTTTCCTGATTTATCCAAACACTTTGTATTCCAAGTTGAATAAAACAAGTATCTCCATTTAACCCTTCTGTTTGATTTTAAATTAGACTATCCTATGAAAATATTAAACACAACAATTTTGGCCACGAGACAAACACC
>NC_133794.1:15894-20302 GCF_003597395.2 Chelonoidis abingdonii | reverse complement strand
GAACCGGTTGTTAAGATTTTGGCAGCTCATCAGTGTGTAGACAGGCCCTGAGTGACAGACCTGGAGTCTGAAAACAGGTTTCGCTGCAGCTCGGCCGGACTCTGAGCTGACCAGAACGGCCTCTTCTCCCAGAGACTTCCCCATATTAGCAATAAGTTACTCCTGAAGTGCCGCCGCTCTTTTTTCTTTTTCTTATTTTGCGGATTGGGGCAGCAGAAAAGCTGGAGCCAGCCCTGGCCATGTTGTAATCATAAGACCATCCCTCATTCATTTTAGCCTCCTGATTACAGACGAGAGAACTGGAGCAGACTCAACCAGTTCATTTCATAGAAGGGCAGCAGTGCGGCTCCAGTGTGACCTGCCTTTTCTGCTGTGCAGTGAGACATGGGGTGGATGGCGTGAAGGAACATGAGTTGCTGGGCCTCATCCTGCAGCTACCAGGAGAGGGATTAGGGGAGAGAGAGCCTGTTAGCCAGGGACCTCCCTGCCCCACCCACATCAGCTGCAGAGCTCAGGCCTCCCTGGAGGATAGTGGGGATCTGCCCATTGTCCAAATCACCCACGACTCCTACACAAGCAGAGTCAGGCTCTAGGACAGTGCCTGTGGGGGGAAGAGACAAACACCCCCATCTTGGGGGGTCCCAGAGCATGCAGGAGAAAGGTCCCCATTAGGGGTGGTGGTTCATCAGGGCAAGACCCTCTGCAGGGGGTCGGGTGCTGGGAGGGGGAAGACAGTCTCGGTCCCAGCCCAGTTAGGGAAGGGTTGTACCTTTTCTCTGCCCTGGAGCTACTTTTGGATGATGTTGAGAGCAGCCTCCTCTGTAGCCACGTCCACCCATTCCTCCTCCTCCTCCTCCTACTCCTCCTCCTTGTCCTCTCAGTCCTCGTTGGTCCCTGAACTAGGGAGAGAAGGCGACAAGGTGACTCCTGCTACCCCTCAGGGGAAGGACAGGGGCATGGTGGGGAGAGCAGGGTTAATGTCGCCCCTCGCCCCCAGGGACACCGGGCAGATTGGGCCCCATACTTCCCCGTCTCAGGGATGTGTCTTCAGCCCCCAACAGCTTCAGGAGCTCCTAGGAGAGAGCCCTGTCCCCTTACTGTCCTGGATTCCCTGGGAGGTGCCTGCCTCCCTGAACCATCAGAGCTCCAAGTGGCAGCAGCTCCCGCTGCCCTGACTCCCAGGTCCCCTTGCTGCTGGGGCAGCTGTGTGCCTGCTGCTGGTGTCAGTGGGGTTCGCATGGCTCAGGCCCCCCCAAAGCAGTGGTAGAGCGTCTGGGCCCAGGGTGTTACAGAGTTACAGCGCGTCTGTGTCACGGCAGCCAGCGTTCCCAGAGGGGGCACAAATAGGCAAGGTGACTTGCCCAAGGTCACCCAGCTGGGAATAGAATCCTCGTCTCCCGTCCCAGTCCAGGGCTCTATCCACTAGGCCACACTGCCTCGGTGGATGGGACAGACACTCATGGATCCACAGGGTCGGTGCCAGGACCCCAGCTGGGGAAGTGTCTGGGAGGAAGCCCTTTGCTGTGCCAGACCCCAACAGGTCTCTCTCTTCCTGCAGGACAGGCCACACGGCCTCCCCATCTCCTGAGACTGAACCGCTGGGCTTCACCCCGGGAGCCCTGCCCAGCGAGTCCAGCTGAGACAGACCCTGGTACAGAGCCGTCCACTCCGCAGGGCCCAACGCCCCTCGGCCCGGGTGACAGGGCCACTCCCCCAGAGTTGTCAGAACAGTCGGGTTTCTTAGCCCAGCCCACTGAAGGTGAAAGCAAGAGGCCGTTCTGGTCAGTCCAGAGCCCGGCCGAGCTGCAGCGAAACCTGTTTTCAGGCTCCGGGTCTGTCACTCAGGGCCTGCCTACATGTAAACCACTGCAGCTGCGCCGCTTCAGTGACGCCACCTTTCTCGTGCCCCCGAGTGACACAGTTACACCGACCCAATTGCCTTGTGTAGACCAGGCCTCGGTCTGACCTTGGTCAGTTCTCAGGTGAGAGCTCCCAGCTTCCCCCACTTATCCCCCAGCTCAAACCTTCCCAACTCTGTGTTCTCGACCTGGGGGCCCTGCTCCGATTCCCTGCTGGGAGCGTCCAGCCAGGAGCCGTTGGAGCCGGCACGGTCTTTCTGACTCCCAGGCTGATCTGGGTCCGATTCTCCTCATTTCACCAAGACAGGGAGATGACTCTGCCCCTCAGGCGTGACTCTTACCTTCCCTGAGAGTCCTTCCCCTCCACACCCCACCAGAGAAGCCATGAAACATTTAGGGGAAACTGAGGTACACATCAGATTCATAAACAATATTATAAACATTCCCAGTTGGTCATAGGTGCACAGTCTCCCAGCAGCTCGGCAAAGGCTAGAAGCAAGAGCAGAAGCAACAGCAGGGAGAGATCTGGGCAGGCCTTGGATTTTACATCACTTTGCTTCTCCTACGGGGACAGGAGCCACTGGGTTTCCCCTGCAAGAATCCAGGGCAGGGTGGGTTTGCAGCTCCCCTCTGCTGAGGGTGGGATGGGGACAGCAGGAGCTCGGTCAGGGCTGACTTGTGGCTAAGGTTCAGGAGAGCTGAGTTCTATTCCTGCTCTGACAGTCTTCCTACATGCCTCAGTTTCCCATCTGTAACACAGGCCACCCTGCCTTCCCTGGGAGACTGAATTCATTAGTGAGGTTCCGATACCATGGGGATGGATCTCCGAGCAGGTTTGAAATCACTCCTCCTTCCTTCTACTTCTCATGTGCTCCCCCCGCCCCCCTGTCCCATGGTGAGGCCGTGGCCGGCACAGCTCGCTCACCTCTCCCATGCTGGGCTCGTATACCTGGAACGCCTTGAGTTTGGCCAGTACAGTGTGCGCCAGGTGGAAGTTATCTTCATGGTCCCTGCAGCAAAGACAAACCCTGTGTGTCAGAAACAGCTCCTCCCCAACCCACTGGGCTGACCCCACTCGCCTATCACCAGCCCCAGCAGCCAGGGTCACCGGCAGGGCTGCAATGAACCTTTGTTCCCAGAGGCTGACGGCAGCACCAGCTGGGCTTCAGCAGGCAGCCAGGGGAACATGCTCCTCTCAGGACGCTAAGGGCTGGCTACAGCCTCTGCCCTAACTCCTCTGGGGCCAGGGGAACTCACTAACGACCCTGGGTTGGCAGCCCCCAGCCAGACAAGCAGCCCAATGAGCAGCCACATGCCGAGCCCAGTCCAGCTCGAGCTCTGAGCCGTTCCCCCACCCCAACAGCCAGGCAGCTTCTGCCTCAGCCCCATGGAGGAGGGCTGGTCTCAGCAGTCCTCCTGGTCGGGGGTTTTCTAGGGAGCAGCACACACAACAGATAGCTCCAGGCGCCTGCTGGGAATCCAATCCCCGCTGAGCCCCAGGACAGTCAGATGGACGGACGGACACACAAACTCCTGGCTCTTGGGCCACTCTTGCTCCACACCCACGGGTGGCCCTGGGAAAAAATGAACCTTCTGCATCTCGGCACAAACCCAGTTTTGGGAAAACTTCTTTACAAGGTATCACTGGTTCTCAGCATCAGCTAGTGCTAAAAGGCACTAAAGCTCATTAAAAGGGTTCTACAACTTTTCGTCAACTTTTTATGGATTGAAAACTAGGGGTTTTAAAGAGAAAACATCACGGACATGGTCTGCTATCCTTCAAATTTGTTGTGGTTTTTTTAATTGAAAGCTGAAATTGTCTGCCAAACCTGAATATGGGTTCGGGGTTTCAGAAGTGTGTGGCAATATTTGCTGCTTGCTGTGTTTGATTGTTTAAAGAAACAAATAAAAAATTCTGCTTTAAAAACTCCAAAATTTTAACCACCTCAGTTTGTGAGCCATCCAGTCCTTGATTTATGGTGCCCTAGTGGATTATTAAATGGTGACCCCCGTGCCTGTCTTGCTCTTGCACCACGACATAAGCTTACAATTCTGGAAATTGCCACAAGCCTGTTTATTAACCAGTTTAACTTAATTAAGCATTGTAATGCTGATGGACCGCATACAGACACTCCTGATTTACAGATGTGCCTTATATTTTTTTTTATTTGTCAACTTTTATTGCGAAATTTATTATGAGGTTAACTAGGACTTGTTTTTAATTAAGCATCTTTCTGGCTTTTTTGGCTGCAAATCAGTCTAATCATCGTATGGACAAAACAAGTTGATGTCTTGTTCTTGCAAGCATAGTAGACCGTCAGTGTTCCTGACTAATTGGAGCAGAGATGTTTTATGACTTTAAAACCATTCTCTGTTGCTTGTTAAGGAATTTGTCAGATAGCATACGAGTGGCATGCTACCTTGGTATATGTCACACAGTTTGCTGGTATGATAACCTGTAATGGTCCTCTCGATTTTGTGTGCAACAACTCATTACTTTGTACAGTTCAAGTCAATTTATCAAAGCTCACCGATTCTCTCTCTTTTTT
>NC_133794.1:10205-14478 GCF_003597395.2 Chelonoidis abingdonii | reverse complement strand
ACTGGCCCTATAAAAGTGGAACATCTGCTCACCCTACCCCAACCCCCTGTCCTGATTTTTTGCACATGCTATCTGGCTATCCCAGCCCAGCCCTGTGCGACCCTTCCAATCCTGGCTGTCTGCCGAGGAAGTGAGTTACTTTCACTTTCATTCCTCAGCAGGCAGCCAGCCAGTCTCCTCTCCCCCCCAGCACCTCACCAACCCAGCCCTGATGGAGGGGAGGGGGAAGAGAGGGGTGCTCCGTGGGGGGGAGGGGAGAAGAATGGATGTTATGGGGGACAACAAAGGATACTGCCAGAGCCGCGGAGCCTGCCTCACCTCACACTGGGGGAAAGAGTCACACTCACAGGTGATTTCCTTCCCAGAGACACCAGCAGCCAATCCCCTCCCTCAGACTTTGCTGCATTCGGCTCTCTCTAGGGGTATGGCTACACTTGAAACTTCAAAGCGCTGCCACTGGAGTGCTGCCGAGCAGCGCTTTGAAGTGTTCAGTGTAGTCACAGCTCTCCCAGTGCTGCACGTACTCCACATCCTCACAGGGTGTAGCTCCCAGCGCTGCGGCACTGTTTACACTGGCGCTTTGCAGCACTGTATCTTGCAGAGCTCAGGGGAGTGTTTTTTTCACCCCCCCGAGTGAGAAAGTTGCAGCGCTATAAAGCGCCAGTGTAGCCAAAGCCTTAGACCCAGCAGCCCTGCTCTTACATGCTCCACTGCTTCTCGTCTGTTCAGGCTCTCGCAGAGTGGTGCCCCCAGACCTAGTGGTGCCCTAGGCAGCTGCCTATTCTGCCTATGGCTAAGGACGGCCCTGCACGTACTCCACCTCCCCGTGGGGATTGGCGGCACTGTTTACACTAGCGCTTTGCAGCACTGTATCTTGCAGCGCTCAGGGGGGTGTTTTTTTCACCCCCCTGAGCGAGAAAGTTGCAGCGCTGTAAAGCACCAGTGTAGCCAAGGCCTTAGTGACTTTCGGCTTTAAATTGCTGCCTCAAGGCATCGCTGATCCTTATGGCCCTGCGCTGCGCCCCTCTAATAGCCCTGGTCTCTGGTTGCTCCAATTCAGCCTGCAGACGCTGAGCCTCTGCGATCCAGCCCTGAGTGAAGCTTTCACCCTTCCCTTCAAACATATTATGGAGCATACAGCATGCAGCTATAAGCACTGAAATATTGTCCTCAGCCAGGTCCAGCTTTCAATAGAGACAGCATGAGCGGGCTTTTCCATGGCCAAAAGCACACTCCCCAGTCATTCTGCACTTGCTCAGCCTGTTGTTCAACGGCTCCTTGCTGCTGTCCAGTTGCCCTGTGTCCAGCTTCCTAAACCCTATGTAGCAGCGTGGACACCCACTCCTGCCTGGGAGGGCTGGAAAGCAGCCCTGGAGAGGGCTGCAGCTCTAGAAGCTGGGCTGATTGGGGAAACAGCTATAGCTGGGCCATGCCCCAATCAGGCCCCAGCTGGCCTGTATAAAAAGGCTGTGAGCCAGGGAGCCCAAACAGTCTCTCTCTGCCTGCAGAAAGAGAAGGGCCTGGCTGCAGGGAGCTAGATACAGGGTACCTGAGTGGAGCAGGGCTGGGGACAGGCTGAGGAGCTGGTGAGCTCCAGCCTGGAAAGCCCCAGGCTGCGGCCTAGCGGAAGGCCAACAGGTACTGGAGGTTGCAGAGGGCAGCCCAGGGGTAGGCGAAGGCAATGGCAGCAGGTTCAAACCCAATCTTGCCAGTGATGAATAGGCTGATACTGCAGTCTGCCCCAGGGTTGGGGGGGGCTAGATGATTATTGGCAGTAGCCTTATACTGAGGTGAGGATAGTGGGGTGGGGGGGTTCGCTGGGGAGGGGAGACCCTGAGAGAAAGGGGGTGCCTTTTGCTGGGGTGGTGCCCAAGGAGATTGACTGGGCCTCTGGGTCACGGCCTTTTATAGGGGCCAGCTGGTCCTGATTGAGGCATGGCCCCAACTGAGCCTACTTTCCCCCAGTCAGCCCAGGCTTCTTGCCCCAGCCACAGCCCTCTCCTGGGCTGTTTTAAGCACCAAAGGGCAGGAGCAGGTAACCTTTCCACTACGGTGCCTTACCCTGTCTCTTTGCCTTCCAGGGCTCTGCATCGCCCTGTGCCTGTGGGGCACCGGGGCCCAGAATCATAGCGTACAAGGTAAGACTGACTTCTCCTGGCTAACCTTCCCCAGCACTCCCGGCTGCCCCGGGGTCTCTGGCCTCCGGCCCCTCTCCCTTGTGGGAGGAGAGCAGAGTCAGGGGTCTGGCAAGCCGGGAGCAGCTCCTTGGCATGGGTGTCTTGGGGTGGGTTTACAGAGCATGGTGGGTGCGTGCAGGGGAGAGGAGAAGGTGCCCTGTGTAGACCTCCCCTTCCCAGCCCCGTGGCCAGCAAAGAATAGACACTGAGGCCCAGGGCTCTACACCGGGGGCTGGAATGAGGGGCAGATCCCCTTTGTAGCCAAGGGCCATGTTATTGACCAGCCTGAATCAAACCCCTGATGGCTCAGATGTTAGAAGTGGCAAGTGCGCTTTTTGGCCCTAAAATCAGGCTGAAGTGAAACCTGGGACCCACGTGCCCAGTTTGGGGGTGTTTGGGATCAGGACTCTGTGCCCGAAGTCCAGCTCTGCTGGGAATCCCAGGATGGGATTCACGCAAATTCCCATTGACCCACTGTGGTCCCCCCAGTGCTGCACACACTGTGCTCCGTCTGCTCCCATCCCAAGCCCTGCAGCCAGCTAAGCTGTGCTGGGATCCTTCCCCTCACGCTGGTCAGAGGGACAGATCCCAGCAGAGCCCCAAACACCGGGCAGCTAAAGGATCCAGGAACCCCTGTAGGCAGGTCAGAATCTGGGTCATGGGAGGTAGCTCAGGATCCAAACTAGCCTCGCACCCTATTCCGCTCTCAGTCAATCCAGGGCAGACCTGGGCAGGAATTTCCCAAGGAACCATTTTTTGCCAGAAAATGCCGATTTGGTTCAGAGGAATGTTTGATTTTACTCTGTAAAAAATTGTGGGGGAGTGCAGGTGAAATAACTTTCAAAATGAAAAATTCTCGTTTTCCAGTCCGAAGTGAGGTCTGGGTTTGAAATTGAGGCTAACAAGAATAATGACGACAGAAACGAAAAAGAGAAATTGGGTGAGATCGAAAACGTTTAACTTGAAGCGATGCCCAGCTCCACCAGCTCTGCCTGTCTGTGCCAGGGACACCCCGGGAATCCAAGGCCTCCTGTGCACCCAAGGGCAGCTTTGATGCCATCCACCAGCTGGCACCGAGCTGTTTGCCAGGTGCCCAGGGATGAAAATCAGTGAATGGGGTGTGTGAAAGGAGTCAATCCCACTGTATGTGTGTTTGGGGAGAGCGGGGGCTGCTCTGCACTGGCTGACTCTGCCCAGCTGCTCCTGCGGGTAGCACTGAGGACTGCAACAGCCATCTGCTGTGTCCAGCAAATGCCAAGTGTGTGAACAACACCCACTGCACCTGCCTGGATGGATGCCAGTCACGTGGGAATCGCTTCTTCATCGACCCAACAGAGATCTGTGAGGGTAATGAGGCCCTCACATTGTCCAGGGGGGCTGGGACAGAGCAGGGCAGTAAGGGCCAGAGCAGCCAACTCCAGGGCCTGTTGGGGGTGCTCAGCCCAGCTGGGGAATGAGGGGGGGCAGCAGCATGGGTGAGGGCTGTCTTCCTGGGGATCAAACCGGGGGCCTCCAGAGTGAGCAGCAGGAGCCAGGAGTGTTGGGCTGTGCAAATTGGGCACAGGGTTGGGGGGCTCATCACAGTGACCCATCTGAATCCCAGCCTGGGTCCCAATCCGCCCCACGGATACCTTTAAGACCCCTAAGGATGGCAGCAGGAGAGGGCACTCTGATGACCCCTCACATGGCTAGAGCCTTGTGCACATACAAAAAAATGGATGTGCATCAGCCCGCGAGCCACTAGCCCAGTGTTCTCCAAATATTTTTGATTGCACACCCCTGCATCAGTAAAAAAATTTTCAGCACACACCCCCTGCTGCACTAGCTCCACAATTTTTGCCAAAGCAAAAAAAAAAAAAGCCATGCGGACTCCCACCCAAATCGCTCCTCCTCTTGTGCTCCCCACTTTGGAGACCACTACACTAGCCATCTTTTACCTGTATCCACATCCTCACCAGCAGCAGGAAGCGCTCACAAGGGCTAGTGAGGGAGTGGGCGGGGGGTCTTGCAGGGAAGATGTAGCGCGAGGGTGAGGACTGGGGTTAAGGGGCAGCGTGGAGGGGGCAGGGTCTTGAGGAGAACGGGCAGCGTGGGGG
>NC_133794.1:0-10180 GCF_003597395.2 Chelonoidis abingdonii | reverse complement strand
CTGTTGTCTTCTTGTAGCTGTGTTGATTAACACCAGTTGAGGAGTTGGCCTACAGCCTCTGGACCTGGAAACTTTCCTGAGAACTGAGTTTCTATTGAATGTTATGGGGGAGGTCTCCTTCTTTTGTCCAGGTGTTTATGTTTATTTATGGGTCATCATTTTGTGTCTTCTGCATGCATTGAAGCCAAGATCTAACTGTGGAATCCATCAGAAATGGGGGAAATTAGAAACAAAAATGCAGAAGGGCTTCTCCTCTGGCTGTCTACATGAAGCTCTGCTAAATATCTTAAATGCAGGCAAGAAAGCATGGGGGTCACATTCTAGCAAACACTAGAGCGCCTAATCCCACAAATTCACTACTGCCACTAGATGGGCAGTGTAGGTTACAGTTAGGATTCAGTTTGCATCTGGGGTGTTAGAACTGAAGGATGCAATTTGCATAAAGGATGGGCAATCACCTAACCTCAAGCAGTCTTTTCCTGGGAAGGGGAAAACTTGTTAGTTCCTCCTTCATGCTTTGGAATGCTGTTACAGTGGAGACAGATACATATGGCATTTCAGATTTCTTTTTAATATTAAGGCTCTGGAGAATTTCTGCCCACAGCTAAGAAGATACATGGGAGATAAAATCCTGATTTTTTAATTACATCAGCCGTTCATAGAGTTTGAGGCCAGAAGGGTCCATTAGATCATCTAGTCTGACTTCCTGTATTTCACAAACCATTAAATTTTGACCTAGCAACCCTACATGAACCCAAATTGTCTTGGACTAAAACATTTCAGTCCTTTAGGAGACTAAAACTGTTGTGTGCCATAGGCAAGATGACAGGAGAGACTGAGGGGTTCACCAATGCCTGAGTGGCTCCTTGCAATATGTAGAGAATTGATTAGTGCAGACAGATATACCTCAGGATGATCCTAGCAGGTGATCAGTGCCCCATCCCCACCCAAAGGTCCCTACCAATCTGAGTAGGGGAAAATTCCTTCCCACTCACAACTCTGGAGATCAGTTGACCCTGAGCATAGTGAGAAGGACATCTAAGGAAGCAGAATCTCTGACCATCTTGGAGCACTGGTCCCACCCTCCAGGTGTCTCATCTTCTGCAATGGGTCACTCCCTGATGCTAGCAGGTGAATGTTGGAGAGAAACTACCCACCCCACTCACAGCATACACCTAGCCAATTGCTGCATGGGAAAATTCTTTAATGACCTCTACAGGCCAACTGGATGAAGCTCCATTCCATGAAGTTTTTTTCTGCAAGTGTATTAAAAACTATCCGTAAAATAGATTAGAAGTATTCTTTCAAACAAGGGACCTCTAAAGTTAGGCTTCTAAATCATAGTGAGGTCTAAAAAGTGGCCTATTTTCAAGACGATACTGAGCCCCAAAAGTTCCCAGCATAGCCAATAGGAACATTGGGTGCTCAGGATTTTTAAAACGAGGCCCTGACTAAGCAAACTTCTAAGCAGTGCTTAACTTTAGTCTCTTTGTTGGCTTGAGTTAAGCATGACTAGATTGCTGAATCAGGGATATAGGTGCCTTAATATGGATTTAGAGCTTAAGTTTTAGGCACCCAGTTTTGAAAATTTGGGCCATAAATTATTATTCTGTATGCTATCAAACCTCCATCATTGATAAGTAAAGAGAGAAAGGAGAATTATTTTACATGGGGATCTACTTGAAATGCAGCAATATGTGTCTTTCATTGTTGAGATTTCTCTCTCCCACACGGGTTCCTTCAGCAAACAAACCTGCGTCATCAGGAGGAAAGAAAGGATTTTACAGTGATCCCAAGGTCTACTTCTCCTCACAGTGTTTAAGACACTGCAGAATCTGAATAGATAGATGAATTAAGAGGCCAGCACAATTTCTCTTCAGGTAAACCAGCTGAATCCTTTTATTTAATTCAGGTGTTTATAATGAAGTTGTGTCCCTCTTGGCACATATGAGAGACCAAGATAGGAGCAAAATGCCCCGGATTGCCTGTAAGCTGAGACCAAGCTTGGCTATGTTGTTACCGTTCTGCTAGAAAAACGCAACAGGGATGAGGTAGGGCAGTTTCAATGAAATATTTTTTTTTTTAAATCTGCTTTCCATGTGTCCACTACCAATTCTCCTGACTCATAGGGGGAGATGGGGGTAATTACACTATAGAACTTGCCTGCACACATAGAGGCGATAATGCAATAGTCACCCTCTGTCCTCAGGCATGAACCCATCATCAAATGCTGTTATTGGCAGATCAGGATGATAAATGCTCTATAAGAGAGCATTGTCCTTTTACACACCATGGAGTACATGGCTTGTATATCAGTAAAGTACACATAGGACCTCAGGAATCTCTTTTAATAATTACTTGCCCTTCTTTAGCATCTATCCAAAAATCACTCCAAAGCACTTACCTCAATACTAAGAATGAAAGACTGACAGCAACCTGTAGAGTGGTAGGCATGATCCCATTTACAGATGATTGTGTCCCCACAGGGGAAATTTAGGTTAACTTGCTCAAACCACCTTAGCAAAGTTAGTAAAAGAATGTGGACTAAAACCCAAGTGAACTGACTCTTCTTAATTCCTAGCCAGCACTCCTTTCCTTATGATGACATGTTATTGAGATTATAGCACTGAAGGGACCTTCTCTCCTATATTTTCTTGCTGGGGGAATCTGCAACAAAAAAATGAAATGATGCACACAGGTATTTTCACATTTCTGCAATATACTAACAAATTAGCATCAGTTCAAGTATTTTTGGCTTATTTATTTCTAAATCCCAGTCAGCAAGTATGTCCTGTATCAATACAGACAACGATAAAGGAATCAGAAATGTTTTTGAAAATAGAATCCTTACTTATACATATGTAAGTACCAGGAACTCTGAAATAACAATCATTTCAACACTACAGAACCATATTTCTGGCACCCCTCAGCCACAGTGCAAGGCTTGGTGGAGTCAGGGGTGAGGAGAGCTGAGGGAGGGGGAAGTAATTGCTGGGAAGGAGCTTGGGTGTGAACTTGGAGGGTTCTGGGTATGATGGGAAACAGTATGGAACATTTTTCTTGGGGGGGCAGGGGAGAATTTGTTAGGGAGCTTCCCCCTGGCAGACCCTAGACCCCTTATCCCCATTCAGGAAGCACATCTGGCCCGCTCCATGTGTTTCTGCAACCCGCATGGGTCACTTCACCCCCACTCAGACACACCCCCCACTTCCCCCATCCCCATGTGTCTCTGTGCCTCCATCCAACACCTTTCCTGTATTAGCTCTGCACCTCCTCCCCCATCACTGGTTGGCTCTAACTCCCTCCCCCTGTAACCCTGTGTCTCCACTTCCCAATTGTCCCTCCCACCATTTAGCCTTATGAGCAGAACTGAACTGCTTGTCTTGGCCTCCTAATACTTTAATTTCTTAATTACTTCATTATTATGAAATCTTTTGGTTTTAAAGAATAAATTGTGTGCATAATCCAGAGCTACTTTGAAGTACTGAACTTATGTATTCATAAATTCAGTGACAATTCAAATTAAAAAAACTCCTCTACAATTTAAAAATTAAATGGAAGAGCTCTCCCAAAGGAGCTGTGGTGTTCTGATTGCAGTTTGCAGAAGCATCCCTTTTCAAGCAGCACCACTGGAATAGTTTAGCCAGTCCAAGAGATCTGATTTGGCTATGAACATTCCAAAGGCTTTAGACTCTTGGAATGCGGTCAATAGGTTTACAGACTCCCCAGGAGACAAGCTGGAAAAGACCTATATGGATCAGCATCCATTTCCCTGCAACACAGGAGCATTCCCAGCAGCCATTTCCACTGTTTTGGCATAACTAATTTAAAAACCCTCCTAATGAACTTGAAGCTTCCACTGTTTCCTAGGAAGACTATGTTCATACTGATAGACCTGCTCCCCAGGTGGGATTTTTCTCGATTAAGTCAAATTGTATGCTTTTTTTAGTTTAATCCCATTACACTACTTTACCTAATGTATTGATACAAGAAAAATTCCTCTCCTCCCTTGGTGGTTCACAACCCTTCAGATAGGTGGATGGGTATTACTCATGTTCTCCCTCATACAGTCATCCCTTGTGCTGCATCGCCATGACAGCCTTTCAGTCCCTCTTCAGAAGTAGAGGTTGCTCGCCGGCCCAGTTTTGCAGCCCCAAAACCTGAAACTGGCCCAAGCCACCACCTTCACCCTGAGAGGATTGAATCATTTTCCCATCCTGGTCCCAACCCTCTCCCCCAAACCGATATTGTCCGCATCCTAAGCTCATGGACTGGCGCAGCGCATACAATGTGCAGCTAATGGCTTGATCTCCTGACACTTGCCCCTGCTTGGCTCGATCCCATGGGCTTAAAGGAGGAAGTGAACTTGACCTGACGAGCCCGAAGAGAGTCAGTTGTTGTTTTTCTCACCTGAACCCTGACTGCCTTAGTCTGTCCATAGGGATTTGGGTTAGGTTGCAGGGCTCTATTCGAGTCAATTCTGCACCCCCCTGCATTTTTGTCTATCCCATGATTATTTCCCAATATGTAGTACTTCATTTGATCCCTGGGAATTGGGCTAGAAAATGCATAATCCAGATAGTAGTCACACTTCAGATGAACAGAGAGGACGGTGGTCTTCCCTGCCTTTGTGCGTTGCCAGCAACAAAGTGCCAGAGGCTAAGCAAACAGCGTTTTGTGCCCGGAGTGCATAGCGCAAAAGAACACACCAGGATGGAGAAGCAAAAAACCAAGTTATTTGAGCTCAAAATAAAGGTGCGAGGGAGAATGCAATCTCAAATCCTGCACACCTAAAACAAGCAGTTCTCCTTTTAGTATCCAGTCTGTTTACTACAAAAACTTTTTCTGCTGACAGCCGATCTTCACTCTCCCCCCTTTCCCATCCAGCTGCAGTATCTTTTCTCACTCAATATTTTGTCTCCCCCTCCTCCCCCCTTCTCGCTGCTGAGACATGTATACAGTATCTTAAAACGGCTTGAGCAATGCTTTAGCCTGTATTACAGCAGAAAAACTGACTATTACAATCCGAAAACTAACTGCCTAACACACATTTTTGCAGCTATTAGTACATTAGGTTACACTAGGTTACACAAAGGTTTAACATGGAGGAACAAGGGTTCAGTGAGGCCCTGAAGCGGAGGCTTCATTGGCACTCGTGATCTCCACCCTCCCGAGCTACCTAAGATTATGCCTAGTGACACCACAATTCCCTCCTGTGAAAAACTCGACAAACGTTTTAGGCTGAAGTGTCTCACATCCAAGGATAACATGCGATTTAAGCTTAGCGGAGCTTGAAGTGCTTTACAGCAATGCAAAGCCCAAGAGAAGAGTAACGATACACAACACCACACCAAAATGAGCAGGAGGCGAACAGAGTGCCTTCCCCAGTTCCCCCAGGTTGGTATCAGCCCAGAGGAAGTAAAGAGTGGTTCCTTTCCTGACTTTCCACTGTTCAACAAGCCTGTTCGGCTGACAGGAAGGTTTGCTTGTTAATTATCTTGTGTGTTTTTCTGGAGATAAAGTAAAGCAGTCATCCCTATATTAGGCGCACATGCCGCCCTGTGAAGCCACACTCCACAGAAAGTGTCCACAATGTCTCCGATGATACAGATCAGATATATTCCTGGATGCAATCTGTAAGTGGCATGGGCCAAGCTGATACTCAGTCACTCCGAAGGCCCATCAGCTGGTCATTACAGAAATCATGAAATTATCCTACACATACTAGATCCAACGCAATGCCTTCCCACCTCAGTGATTTTCAATACCATCGTTCCTTGGTGTAATACAGTATTACATCTGTTTAGTTAACTTATTCTCAGGTTTCTTTCAAAGGCATAACATTGAAAGCATAGGAAGGGGGTTACATATTAGTCACTGGAATGGTTTCAAATACGGTTAAATTTAGTGGCAGAACAAATAACAGAAGTGACAGCACTAGTTTACAGCAGCTTTAAGGATTGAATGCTCATAGAAATGGGAGAAACATTACAGCTAATCTGCTGTGTATTGCCTATGCTGCTGAATGTCGTGTGGAATATAGAATGGATAGGGAGAAATACAATCCTTGACCTTACCTCTGTCGGTTATCCTGCTCACTCACAAATTTATTCATGTAAACTTCCTCAACCACTGTCCTTCCAGCATCTTTCTCAAAAAGCTCCAGTACTTTGATAGGCAGCTGGCCTCTCAGTCTGTCCTGGCCGGACAGCCAGTTCATGAGGTATGCAAGCCACTATTTGACATCGATGGACTGTAGATACACACAATCTGCTGCTGACCAGCTATTGTTGTTGTATTACATGGACCCAAGGATCTCAAAGGTTATTAGGCTCCTAACTCGCACTCAAATCAGTAGCTGTTAGGAACCTTAAATACATTTCAGTATCTGGGCCCATACAATCTAAGCAGTCCAATAGCGTGGCTACATTTGCTCAGTGGTAGAATTTTCCAATTCTCTCACATCATTTTGAATTTTGGTTTAGTCCCTCTCTCTGTTTGCGACCACTTTCCAATATTGTTTTATCTGAAAATCTGTTCCTGGTTGAATTTATATAAAATAAAGCGCCAACAAAGCAAGAGAAGAAACTGCCTTGGAGAATGCCAGTGACCTTGAGTGTGGTTTGTTGGTTTCTTTGCTTTTTAATTTGGGTGATCAAAAAAGCTGATGAAACCTTATTGAACCTGTATTACAAATATTGAATTTTATGTTGTTTTACAATGAATTTGAAATTTTATACTTAATTTCCTGTCCTGCCAACATCAACTAAACTGCATTTCTATTGTGTTTAATATAGCTGTTGGTGTCCTAATGTTGGCCATATGTAGGCAGCTTCTGATTTTGGAAGTGGATGCTGCCTTTAAAGCATTTAGAGTGATGCGCTCTTTGCAGTAACCATATGGGAAAGAATTCCATTACATTTGGGTCCCTGGCTTGACTTGGTCAGTCATTAAACAAAATTCTGATGGAGCCATATTGGCTCTTAATATCTGGTCCTTTCTTCCTTTGCATGGTGGTTGTGCCTTTAATATTGTCTCCTTGAGAAACTGCTAGCTTTCCTGAACTCCTTTATGCCTTAGTATTTTCCCATGGGTGGGCTATACCTACCAATCTCTGATATGTTAAAGTCTGTTTTTTGGTAGGTCCTCTTCTATATTCTCACTCCTTCTTTCCTTAGAATCATGAAATCTACATCGTGATCACTTTCACCAATCACCTTCACCTTCACAACCAGCTCCTCCCTGTTGGTCAGAATTTCAAGTCTTAAAATGGCTTCCCCCTGTCTTACTTCTTCCATTTTCTGAAACAAAGAATTGTCCTCGTACATTTCTGGAACTTACTGGATAATTTTGTGTTTTTGCCATATTCCTTTTTCAACAGATGTCTTGGTAGTAAAGTCTCACCATTTATTACAGAAATATCCAAACACAACATCTGATATTTGTTCTAGAAATGCTCATCTCCCTCCTCTTCCCTGATTTGGGTGGTCTGTAATAGGACCCATACCAGGACATCACCCTCTTTTTTTTCCTCTTTTTCTCTTACTCAGAGACTTTCAACTGGTCTGTTTCTACCGCCTTCTGGACCTGCAGAACAGTGTACAATGCAATACTTCTCTCTCTTTTTCCCTACCTGTCTTCTTGACCAGTATAGCCCTCTATACCATATTGCAGTCATGCGATTGAGCCAGCAAGTATCTGTGATGCAAGTTAAGCTCAAGTTATGACTTATGTACTAAAACTCCCATGCTTACTGTTTGTGTCCCCATTTTATTCCTCCTGCATTTGTGTATAACATCTAAGATGTTAAGCAGCTGCCTCCATGGATTTCCTCTTGTTTCTCCTATAATTTATACCAATTTTCCACAATCTACTTCTCCCAAATATCTAGTCCTCTATTAAGATTACCTTTTTTTCACCTGCCCCCTCTGAACTTAGTTTTTAAGCTCTTCTATAAGGTTGCGTAGTCAGTGAATGAAGATGTTCTTCTCCTCTTGACAACAGACCCCATCTCTTCCCAGCAAACCTCCTTCAGGCAATAGCAGACCATGTAGAGAATGGTCACCCTCCCCTAGACCCATCTTGCATAACTTCTTATGTGGACATTACCTACCACTGAGTGCTGTATTGAGCAGACAAGAACAGGGGACTGAGATTAAATGCCAGATGTCAAGTTTCACTATACTTCTTTTCAGTGCTAAGCTCTTTAAACCAGTGGGGCGGCCACGGTACAAAATCTTTCTGTAGATCAGATTGTGAATTTGTATTGAATAATTACAATGGCCCTCAGAGTATAGTTCATATTTTATTTCAGATACTAAGAGTGATACATTTATACAATAGGTATGACCTACGCTCAGTAGTATATGCTTTCTAATGGATACCGTTACAAGAGACCTTTCCTGAAGCATATTCCAGTCACATTTTATTTATTAAAATCATATACAGGTTGCAATTCACCGCACCGCATTTCCCACCGCCCCCAGGGCTGTGGCCAGCACAGTGATCAGATCACCCCAAAGCCCACAGCTTGGCTGACACGTACAACCCTCTTGCTGTCCTCCCAGCACTGGAGCAGAGCATGCAGACCAGGGCAAGCATCCTTTTTACCCTCTGCCCAGGAGGACTGGAGGCTGGGCCCTGTCTGCCGGACCCACCCTTCGACTGGCACTGACCAGGCAATGTGCCGGCTTGTCCAGGCCTGCGGCCCCCTCTTGTTTTGGGGGAGGCTGAGGGTACAGCGTGTATGCCTGGGATCCCCCTTGCTTCCAAGGTGCAAGCTGGGTGCAAGAGGAATTCCCGTGGAGCCCACTGTAGTAGCCATGGTGGAAGCTGGGCAAGCCCATCGGTGGGCAGGTGTCTCTGCCTGGAATGTTTATTTTAATTCTGCCACCTCAATCACCAACCACTCGTCCTGGCAGCAGAGCAGCAATTACCAATGGTTGTTAACTGTGGCTGATAATTCCCCACTAGATCATGACGGGAAAGCTCGCGCTTGAGCAGATTGGGCTGAGGCCCCAGCAGCAATCACAGGTGCCATGGTCTCTCACCCCATCACAGCAGGCATGCACACTGCAGTGCTCATTTGCCAGCAGGGAGAGAGGAGCTGGCCCAGGGGGCAGGGGAAACAGGGCCTGCTGGCTCAAAGGACTGACCTCTTACAGAGCAACATTCCCCAGCAAGCTGCTGATGCAATTATTAGCAGGGGTTACGAGGGACAGAAGTATGGACAGTAGCAGAAAAGGCTGGGAAGCGAGACCAATCTGGTTCTGTCAGCTGAACTCTGGGAGGCAGTAGGGCATCGTGGTTAGATCAGTGGCTGGAAAGCAGGATTCCTGGGTTCCATGCCCCAGCTAGCTCTGCCCCCAAAATCCATGATGAGTCACTCCTGGATTCTGGAGTGCCTGTTAATGAGGTTCTTATCACACGGAATGCTGCTGGGCATTTTCCAACCCCCCTGTCGACTGGCTCATATTTGCGAAGCTGGTTTGAAAATTTTGAATACCCTAATTCAATGGCACTCTGAGGCTGGCAGGTCTTGAGAAGCCATGGCAGAGGTTGCGAGGGTTATGGCCCATAGGAGAGGTGCAATGCAGACGTCTGAGGCTGCGGGGGCGCAATGGCTGAGAGTGCCTGACCTGGCTGGTGCCACCTAGTGCTGTGAGAGGAACTGCATATTTTCCTCTGCCTGTTCTCCAGCAGGGCAGCCCCACAGCTGTGGGCTGGGAAGCAGCCGTCCATATCCCACCCCTCCCTAGACCAGCCAGGGATGGGGCATGGAAGGGATGCTAGCTAATATTGGCCATAGGCCAAGGCCCAGAATGTCACAAATAGGGTGCACCCGCACAGGACTATCCCTGCACCAAACCTGGATCAGTCCAGGCCCAATCCACATCTGCATGGGCAAGTCAGATGCCCTCCGCCCCTCCGCTGGGATGGAGTGGGCAGCTGGAGGAGAGGATCAGCGAGAGGAAGTAGCTTTCAAAGCAGCCATGAGTTTCTCATCTTAATCACCATGAGGCTGGGGAGTTGGAGAACAGCAGCTGGTCAGTAGGTACCCTGTGCAGTGGCAGGAGCATTTCATTGGCATATGGATTCAGTAGCACTAGGAAGTGGCTCCCAACGGAGCTGGATTTGAAAGCACACCAAGGCCCTCTCACAAGAGTCAGGAGTAAGAAGC
>NC_133793.1:21586622-21608799 GCF_003597395.2 Chelonoidis abingdonii | reverse complement strand
TTTGGGGCCCCTGGGGTTAAGGACACCTGGAAACGGGGTTTTGGGGCCCACAATTTCGGGGGCCCTGGAAATGGGGTTTTGTGTCCCCTGGTGTTAGGGGCCCTTGGTTATATGTGTTCGGTGACCCGGGATTTGGGTCCCCTGGAAATGGGGTTTTGGGGCCCCTGTGGTTAAAAGCCCCTGTAAATAGGGGTTTTTGGCCCCTATGGTTAGGGGCCCCTGTAAATGGGGCTTTGAGTCCAATGGAAATGTGTTTTTTGGGGCCCCAGGGGTTACAGACCTCTGGAAATGGGGTTTGGGGGCCCTTGAAATGGGGGTTTGGGGCCTCTAGGGTGAGGGGACCTTGGAAATGGGTTTTGGTTCACCTGGTTATAGGTGCCCCTCTAAATGAGGTTTTGGGGCCCCAGGAGTTAGGCGCCCCTGGATATGGGGTTTGTGGCCCCTCGAGTTAGGGTCTGCTGGAAATGGGGTTTTGGGGCCTCTGGGTTTAAGGCCCCCTGGAAATAGGGGTTTGAGGTCCCAGGGGTTAGGGGACCCTGGAAATGGGGTTTTGGGGACCCTGGTGTTATGGGCCCCTGGAAATTGCGTTTTGGGGCCGCAGGGGTTAGGGTGCCATGGATATGGGGATTTGTGGCCATTGTTGTTTGGTGCCCCTGGAAATGGGGTTTTGGGGCCCCTGGTGTTAGGGGCCCCTGGAAATGGGGTCTTAGGGCCCCAGGAGATAGGAGTCCTTGGAAATGGAGCTTTGGGGCCCCTGGAAGTAGGGTTTTGGGGCTCCTTGTGTTAGGGGCCCCAGGCATTGGGTTTTTGCGGCTCCAGGGGTTAGAGGCCCCTGGAAATGATGATTTGGGGCCCCTGGAAATTTGGTTTTAGGGCCCCTGGGGTTAGGGCCCCCTGGAAATAGAAGGTTTTTGGGACCGCTGGAAATGGTTTGTTTTGGGCCTCTAGGTTTGGGCCCCTCGAAATGGGGTTCGGGGCCCCTGCGTTTATGGCCCACTGTAAATAGTGGGTTTGGGCCCTAGGTAGGGCCCTTGAAATGGGGTTTGGGCCCTGCTTGATTAGGGACCACCGAGAAAATTGGTTTTGGGGGATGCATAAGAGCATTTCCTGCAATGAAGGCAACAGTGACGATCCTGTTTCCACGCAGGGTAATGCACAAGAATTTCCTCACAGAGCAAAACAGTGACACCCCTGTGCCATGCAGATCATGCAGAGAGCATTTGTCCTCTGAGCAAGCACTGACACCATGTGCCCACAACAGGGTAAATGCATAGAGCCATTTCCCCCACAAGAGAAACACGACAACTGTGTGGCCACGCAGCGGTAATGCACTATGAATATCCCCACCGAGCAACAAATGGCACCCTGTGGACACAGGGTAATGCAGAGAAGTATTTCCTGCATTGGGCAACAGTACACCGTGTGGCCATGCAGGTCATGCACATGAGCATTTCCCTCACAGAGAAACAGTGACACCGTGTGGCTTACGTGTGGTAATGCCACAGACATTCGCTCACAGAGCAACGTGACACCTGTTGCCAGGCGGGGTAACGCATCAGAGCATTCCCTCACAGAGCAACAGTGACACACTGAGGCCAAGCGGGAAAAATCGAACAGAGCATTCCTGTATGGAGAAACAGTGACACACACGGGTGGCCATGCGGTTAATACACTAAGAATATTCCCAAGAGATCGCAACATGACACCAAATGTGGCCACACAGGGTATGCCTGCAGAGAAAATTCTTCAGGGAAGCAACCGGAAGACCATGTGGCCATGCAGGGTAATGCACAGAGCCTTCTCTCTCACAGAGCCACACAATGACACTGTTTCCACCATCATGGGGTAAGCACAGATCAATTTCCTCGTCACAGAGCATCAGTGACACCATGTGGCCACGCAGGGTCATGGACAGGAGCATTTCCCACACGAGAGGCAACAGTGATTCGTGTGCCATGGGGGTTAATGCACAGAGAATTTCCCATAACGAGTCAAGGAGTGAACACCGTGTGGCCAACGTGCGGTAATGGCAGAGAAGCATTTCCTCTCGGGAGCAACAGTGAAACATCCCTGTGGCCATGCCAGATAATGCAGCAGAGCATTCCTACTGGAACAAGAGTGCCGGTGTGGCCAAACGTGTGGTAAATGCACAGAAGCTTCGCCTCACAGAGCAACAGTGACACCCCGTGGCCATCGCAAGTAATGCAACAGAGTATTCCTACATAGAGTAACAGTGACACTGCGTGGCCACCCAGGTTAAGGCACTTAAGACTATCGCTGACAGAGCAACAGTGAACTGTGACATGCAGGTAATGCACAGGCTTTTCCCTCACAGAGCAACAGTGACATCAGTGTGGCCAAGTGAGGTAAGGCACAGAGCAGTTTACCTCACAGAGAACAGTGGTTACACACTTGAGGTTGCACTGTGGAGTAATGGACAGAGCATTTGCCTGCATAAGCAACAGTGACACTACCAAGGCTTCGTCCTGGTCGGTACAATCTTCTGTGGCCAACGCGGTTAATGCACAAGAAATTTCTCACCACAAACACAGGTGTTAGGGGTTCCTTTCGAAAAATATGGGTATTTGTACTAGGCCCCTGGATAGGGTTTGGGGCCCTGTGGTTTAAGGGGCTCCTGGAAATTGGGGTTTGGAACCTGGGGTAGGGGCCCCTGGATATAGGGTTTGGGCACCTGAGGTGTTAGGGACCACTTGAAATGGGAGTCGCGTTGCTACTTGAGGGAAATGCCTGTGATTACCCGCAGGCCACACGGTGTCAGTTGTTGCTCGTGGAGGGAAATGCTTGTGCATTACCCCGTGTTAGCCACAGAGTCTCACTTTGCTTATGGAGAGGTAATGCTCTGTGCATTAACCCCGCAAGGCCACAGGGTGTGACTGTTGCTCTGGATAGGGAAATGCTCTGTGCATAACCCCGCTGGCCAAGCAATGTCACTGTTGTTCTTTGAAGGGGTAAGCTCTGTGTATTACCCCGCGTGGCCACAATGGTGCCACTGTTGCTCTGTGAGCGAAATCTTCTGTGTTACCACTAAGTATTTCCACAAGGTGTCACTGTTGCTCCATAATCAGGAATGCTCTTGTTTCATTTCCCCGATTGGCCACAAGGGCTGGCGCCCCGGGATAATAGGATTTGACCTGGCGTTTGGTTGGCTCTGGAAATTGGGTTTTTGTTGTCCCGGAGGGTGTAGGAACTCCCTGGAAATGGAGTTGTCTGGGGTTCCTCGGGTTATTGAGTCCCCTGGAGTTAGGAAAGTATCTCTGGATATGTGGGTTGGGTGCTCAAGGGTTAGGACCCTTCAAATGGGGGTTTGGGGCCGCCTGGTGTTAGGGGACCTGGAAGTGGAGTTGTTGGGCCTGGGGTTTGGGGCCGCTGGAAATGAGCCTAGGGTTAGGGGCCTCTGGAAATGGGGTTTTGGGCCCCTGGTGTTATCAGCGCTGGATAATCTTGTTTTGGGTCCCCTAGGATTAGGGGTCCCTGGAATAGGGTTTGGGGGCCCTTGGTGTGGTGCCCCGGATATGTGGGTTGGGGGCCCAGGGGTAAGGGGCCCTGGAAATGTGGATTTGGGACCCTAGGTTTAGGGGTCTCTGCATAGGGTGTCTCTGCAAATAGGGTTTTGGGGGGTGTCGTGTTGGTGGCACCTGGATATGTGGGTTGGGGGCCCTAACGGTTTGGGTCCCCTTTAAATGGGGTTTTGGGGTCCCCAGGATTAGGGAACCCTGGAAATGGGGTTTTCGGGCCCCAGGGGTTAGGCGCCCATCTATATGGGGATTTGTGGCCCCTGGGGTTTGGGGCCCCTGGAAATGGGGTTTTGGGATCCCTAGGGTTAGGGGCGCATTGAAATTAGGTTTTGGGGCCCCTGTTGTTAGCTGACCCTGGATATGCAGATTTGGGTCCCCAGGGGTTATGGGCGCCTGGAAATGGGGTTTTGGTGCCCCTGGGGTTTGGGGCACCTGAAAATGGCGGTTTTGGGTCCCTAGGGTTAAGGTCCCCTGGAAATGGGGTTTTGGGGCTTCTGGTGTTAGGGGCCACTGGAATTTGGTTTTGGGGCCCCAGGGGTTAGGCGTCCTTCGATATAGGGATTTGTGGCCCCTGGGTTTAATGGTCCCAGGAAATGGGGTTTTGAGGCCCCTGGTGTTAGGGGCCCCTGGATATGTAGGTTGGGGGCCCCAGGGGTGAGAGGCCCCTGGAAATGGTGGGTTGGGGACCCTACGGTTAGGGGTCCCTGGATATGGGGTTTTGGGGCCCCTGGTGTTAGGGGCCCCTGGAAATTGGGGTTTCAGGCCCCCAAGGTTAGGGGCCCCTGGAAATGGGGTGTTGGGGCCCCAGGAGTTATGGGCCATTGGAAATGCGATTTTGGGGCTGCTGGGTTTAGGGGCCACTGGAAATAGGGGTTTGGGGCCTCTAGGGTTAGGGGTGCCTGGAAATAGTGTTTTGGGACCCTAGCTGTTTGTGACCCCTGGAGATGTGGGTTGGGTGCCCCAGGGGTTTGGGGCCCCTGGAAATGGGGATTTCAGGCCCCCAGGCTTAGGGGCCCCTGGAAATGATGCAATGGAGCCCCTTGGGTTAGGGGCCCCTGGAAATGGGGTTTTGGGGCTCTTCTGGTGTTTGGGGCCCCTGATATGTGGTTGGGGTCTCCAGGGGTTTTGCCCCCAGAATGGTGGTTTTTGAGGCCCCTGGGGTTAGGTGGGCCTGGAAATGAGGATGGGGCCCCTGTGTAATGGGGCCCCTGGATAATGGGGTTTGGGTCCCTGGGCTTAAGGGCCCCTGGAATCCGGTGTTGGGGCCTCTGGGGATAAGGGCTCTGGAAATGGTGTTTTGGGGCCTCTAGCGCTTGGCGCGCCCTGGAATTGGGGTTTTAGGCCCCTAGGGTAAGGGAGCACTGGATAATAGGGTTTCGGGCCCCTGGTGTTACGGGCCCTGGAAATTGGTATTGGCCCCAGGTTAGGGCCTCTGGATATGGGGGTTGGGGCCCCTAGGGTTTAGGTGCCCCTGGAAATGGGGGGTGGGGCCCTGGTGTAAGGCGTCCCCTGGATATGTGGGTTGGGGGCCCCAGGGGTTTGGGGCCCCTGGAAATGTGATTGGTTCCCTGGGGTTAGGTGCTCCTGGAAATGGGGATTTGGGCCCTGGAAATGGGTTTTTTTTTTTTTTTTTTTTTTTTTTTTTTTTTTTTTTGGGGCTCCTGGTGATTAGGGCCCCTGGAAACTGGGGTTTTTGGAGGACGCCAGCAGTTTTGGGGCCCCTGGAAAAAGGAGGTGTGCCCCTATGGTTAGGGGCCCGGAAATGGGTTTTGGCGGCCGCGGTTTTCGGGCCCCTGGAATATGGGGATTTGGGGACCCGGTGTTTGAGGCCCTGGATAATGGGGTTTAGGCCCTGTTGTTTCAGGGATCCTGGAAATGGGTTTTGAGGCCCCTGGAATTGGTGTTGGGTCCCCAGGTGTTTAGGGCCCCTGGAAATAGGGTTGGGGTCCTTGGTGTGTGGCTCCTGATATGTGGGTTGGGGGCCCCAGGGTCTTGGGGACCTGGAAATGGGTTGGGGCCCCCAGGTTTGGGGCCCCTGAAAATGGATTGGGGCCCCTTGGGTTACTGGCCCTGGAAATGGGTTTTTGGGGCCCCGCTGTTCGTGGCCCAGAGTTTGCGGCAAATGGAAATGTAAGTCGGGCCCCTGGGCTGTTAGTGGCCCTGAAATGGGGGTTTGGAGCCCCAGGGTTAGGGCCACTGGAAATGGGCGTTGGGGGCTCCTGTTCATTGGGGGCCCCTGGAAATGGGGTTTTGGGCCCCAGGGGTTAGGGGCCCTTGGAAATGGACATTGGGGCCCCTGGAAATGCGGATTTTGGGGCCTCTTGGTTGTAGGGGCCCCTGAATGGTGTGTTTTGGGACTCTACGGGGTAGAGCCCCTGGAAATGCGTGTTTTTCAGGCACCTGGAAATGGGTTTCGGGGCCCCCAGGTGTAGGGGGCCTTGGAAATGGGGTTCTGTGTCTCCAGGGGTTAGGCCCTCGATATGGGGGTTTTGGGGCCCAGAGTTTAAGTGTGCCTTTGGATATGGGATTTGTGCCCTGGGGTTTGGGTCCCCTGGAATAGGGTTTTTGGGGCCAATCGGTTTAGGGGGCCCCTGAACTGGGGTTTTCGGGCCCTGGTGTTAGGCTGCGCCCCTGGATATGGGGATTTGGGGCCCCACGGGTTAGGGACCCCTGGAAATGGGGTTTGGGGCCAGGGGTTATTGGCCCCATGGAAATGATGGCATCGGGAACCCTGGAAATGCGGTTTGGGGCCCCAAGGGTTCGGGGCCACTGGGACATGGCATTTTCGGTCCCTGGATGTGGGTATTGGGCCCCTGAGATTAGGGCCCCTGGAAATGGTGTTTGGGATCCTGGCTGTTAGGTGGTCCCTGAAAATGGTTTAGTGCCCCAGTGGTTAGGGGGCCCTGGCTATTGGTGGTTTCGGGGCTCCAGCGGTTTGGGGCCCTGAAATGTGGGTTTGGTCCTGGGTTGGGGCTCCCTGGAAATGGGGTTGTATGGCCCCAGGGTTTTAGGAGCCCCGTATGGGTTTTGGGACCTCCCGGTTGTTTGGGGCCACTGGAAATGGGTTTTGGGCCGCGAGTGTTTGAGGCCCCTGGAGATGGGGTTTGGACCCCTGGTTGGGGGCACTGGAAACGTGGGTTTGGGCCCCAGGGTGTTAGGGCCCCTGGTAATCGAAAGTTTTGGGGCTCTAGAAATGGGTTTTGGGCCCTGGTGTTAGTTCCCCTGCAAATGGGGTCAGGCCCCCAGGTTTAGAGGCACCTGGAATAGGGTTGTTTTGGGGCCCTGATGTTAGGTGCCCCTTGAAAGTGGGCTTTTGGGATGCAGTTGTTAGGGGCCCTGGAAATGGGGTTTTGGATCCCTGGTGTTAGGGGCCCCTGCGAAATGGGGTTTGCGGGCCCAGGGGTTTAGGAGCCCCTGAATAGCGGTTTAGGCCCTGGAAATGCGGTTTGGGGCCCCAGGTTAAGGACACCTGGAAATGGTGGTTTTGGGGCCCCTGGATATGGTGTGTTTGGGGCCCCTGGTGTGTAGGCCTCTGAAATGGAGGTTTTGGGCTCCAGGGGTTAGGCGCCCTCGATATGGGGATTTATGGCCGCTGCGGTTGGGATTCTGGAAATGGGGTTTGGGCCTTCCTGGCGGTCAGGCACCCTACATATTGGGATTGTGGCCCCTGGGGTTGTGGCTCTGGAAATGGGGTGTTGGGGCCCGAGAGGGTTAGGGCCCTGTAAATAGGGGTTTTTGGGCCCCTAGGGTTGGGGTCCCTGAAAATGGGGGGTTTCGGGCCCTAGGGTTAGGGACCCTGGAAAATAGGGTTTTGGCCTTATGTTGGTCCCTGAATATGTGGTTGGGGGCCTCCAGGGTATTGGGCCCCAGAAATTGGGGGTGTTTGGGGCCCCAAGTTTAGGGACCTGAAAATAGGAGTTTCGGGAACCAGGGGTTGAGGGCACCTGCGAATGTAAGTTTGGGGCCCCAGGTAGGGGCACTGGAATAGTTGGTTTGGGGCCCTTGGTGTTGGGGCCCCTGGATATGTGGGTTGGGGGTCCAGAGATTTTGGGGCCCCCTAAATGCGGGTTTTTGGGTCCCCAGGGTAGGGTCATTAGGAAATGGGGGTTTGGGCCCCTGCGGTTTAGGGGCACCTGGAATAGTGTTTGGGAGCCCTTGGATGTTGGTGGGCCCCTGGAATGTTGGGTTGGGGGCCCAGGGGTTTGGGGCCCTGGAAATGGGTGTTTTGGGCCCCCAGGATTAGGTTCGCCTTGGTCATGGAAGTTTGGGGGCCCCTGCGGTTAGGGCGTGAAATGGGGGTTTGGGGCCCCCAGGGTAAGGGGTCCCTGGAGAATGGGGTTTGGGGTCCTGGTGTTAGGCCTCGGGGGGGCCACTGAAATGGTGTTTTGGGGCGCCCTGGTTGTTAGCTGCCCCTGGATATTATGGGATTGGGTTCCAGGGGATAGGCGCCCCGGAAATGGGGTTTGGGCCCTGGTTAGGGGCCCATGGAAATGGGGGTTTTAGGGGCACCTAGGGTTAGGGCCCCTGGAATGGGGTTTTAGGGCCCTTGGAGTTGGTGGCCCCTGGATATGTGGGTGGGGCGCCCAGGGTGTGGCGACCCCGGAAGTGGGTTTTGGGCCCCCCAGGGTTAGGGACCCTCTAGATATTTGGGGTTGGTCCAGGGTAGGCCCCCGGCGAAATTGGTTTTGTGCGCCCCTGGGCTTAGGGCCCCTGGATATGGTGATTTGGGATCCCTGAATGTTTGGGACCACTGGGAAATTTGGGTTTTTGTGGCCCCTGGTGTTTGGGGACTCTGGATATAGGGGTTTGTGGCCCCTGGGTTAGGAGCCACTGAAATGGGGTTTTGGATCTCTACGGTTAGGCGGCACCGGAAATGGGGTTTGGAGCCCCTGGGGTTAGGAGCACCTGGAATTGGGTTTGGACCCCTTACAGGTTTAGGGGTCCTGAAATGTGTTGTGGGCCTTGGTGTGGTGCCCTCGATTTGTGGTTTCGGGCCCCAGGGGTTTGGTGGGCCCTGGAAGTGGGTTTGGATGGGCCCCAGAGTTAGGGGCACCTGGAAATGGTGTTTGTGCCCAGTGTAGGGGCCCTGAACGGGGGTTTCAGGCCCCCAGGGTTAGAGACTCTGGAATGGGGGTTTTAGGACCAATGGTGTTAGGGGCCCCTGAATGGTGTTTGGGCCCTGGTATTTAGCTGTTCCATGGATATGGGATTTGGGGGCCCAGGGGATACTGGCCCTGGAAAATGGTTTTGGGGCCCCGGTTAAGGGCTCCTGGAATTTGGCGTTTGGACCTTAGGGTTAGGGCCCTGGAAATGGGTTTTTGGGCCTGGAGTTATGGGTCCTTGGATATTGGGTTTTGGGCCCTGTCGTGTGGCCCCTGGAAATGGGGTTTGGGCCCTAGAGGTTAAGGCGCCTCTTGAAAATGGAGCATTGGGGCCCTGAATCGGTGGTTTTGGGGCCGCCTGGTGTTAGGGGCCCTGAATTGTGTTTTTGGTCTCTAGGGAGTTAGAGGCCTCTTGAATGGTGTTTTTGGGCACCTAGAATGGGTTTGTGCGGATCCTGGAAATGGCGTCTTTGGCCCCTGGGTTAGGGGACCTGGAATGGGGTTTGGGGCCCCTGGGTTAGGGGCCCCTGGAAATGGGATTTGGGGCCCCTGTTTGTTGGGGCCCCTGCCAAATGGGGTTCTGCTCCCTGTGGTTAGGGCAACTGGAAAATGGGGGTTTGGGCCCCCAAGTTCAGGGGCCCCTTGGAAAGGTTTTTGGGGCCCTGTGTTGGAACCTGGAAATGCGGGTTTTGGGGCCCCGGGGTAAGGGGCCCCTGGAAAGGGGGGATTTGGGCCCCTAGGGTTAGGGCCCCTGGAAATGCATGGGACACTGTGGTTAGGGGCCCCTGGAAAGGGGGTTTGTGTCCCGTGTTGTTGTGGCCCTGGAATGGGGGGTTTGGGGCCCCAGGGTTTTGGACCCTGAAATGGGTTTTGGGCCGCTGGGGTTAGGGGCCAATGGAAATGGGGTTTGGGGCCTCCTGGGATTAGGGGCCCCTGAAATGGGATTTTCCAGCCTCCTAGGGTAGGTGTCCTTGGAAAATGGGGTTATCAGGTCCTTGTTTTAGGGCGCCCCTGGAAATTGGGTATTGGAGACCTATGGGTTAGGCCCTGGATACCGGGGTTGGGCCCCTGAGGGTTAGAGGCTCCTGGAAATGGTGGGGTTTTAGGCCAAGGGTGTTAAGGTCCCTGGAATGTGGGTTGTGGCCCCAGGGGTTTTAAGGGCCACTGGATATAGGGATTTGTGGCCCTGGGGTTAGGGGCCCCTGGAAATGAGGTTTGGAGACTCAGGTTAGGGGCCCTGAAATGGGGGGTTGGGTGCCCCTAACAGTAGTGGCCCTGGAAATGGGTATTGGGGCCCTGGTGTTAGGGAGCCCTGGGATATGGATCAGCGCGCCCAGGGATTAGGGGGGTTGGAAATTGGGGGTTGGCCCCTATGGTTAGG
Source organism: Chelonoidis abingdonii (assembly GCF_003597395.2). Lineage (NCBI taxonomy): Eukaryota > Metazoa > Chordata > Testudines > Testudinidae > Chelonoidis > Chelonoidis abingdonii. The sequence continues at coordinate 21,598,780 of NC_133793.1, read as the reverse complement.
GGCCCCTGTGATATGGGTTTTGGGGACCTGGTGTTAGGGGCCCCTGGAAATCGGTTCTGGGGTCCCAGGGGGTTAAGGGTCCCTGATATGGCGATTGTGGCCCTGTGTTTGGGCCCCTGGAAATGGAGTTTGTGGGTCCTGTTATAGGGGTCCCTGGAAATGCGGTTTTGGGGGCCCCAGGGGTTAGGGGCCCATGGAAATTGGGGTTTTTGGGGCCCTGGAAATGGGTTTTGGGGGCCCCAGGTGTTCTGGGCCCATGGAAATGGGGTTTTGGTGGCACTGGAATAAGGGTTTGGGGCCCTGCATATGGGGTTTGGGGTCCCTGTGGCTAGGGGCCCCTGGCATGGGGGTTTGGGAATCTGGGGCTAGGGGCCTCTCGAAATGGGGGTTTTGGGCCACTAGCGTTAGGGCACCTTGAAATTGGGTTTTGGGCCAGTGTGTTAGCTTCTGCCTGGATATAGGGATTTGGGGCCCGAGGGAGTTAGGAGGCCACTGAAAAAGGGTTTTGGGGCCCCTGGTTTAGCTGACCCCTGGAAATGGGGTTTGGAGCCCCTGGTGTTAGGAGCCCCTTGAGATCATGTTTGGGGCCCCTGGTGTCAGCTGCGACCTGTAATATGGGGATTTCGGCACCCAGGGGTAAAGGGGCCCTGAATAGGGTTTTGGGGCCCCTTTTGTGTAGGGCACCATGGATATGGGGTTCCGGGCCCCCGGGTTTGGAACCCTGGATATGGGGGTTGTCTGGCCCGGGAAATGGGTTTTGGGGCCCCAGGGGGTAGGCGCCCGATATGGATTTGTGGCCCCTGGGGTTTGGGGGCCCTGGAAATGGGGGTTTGGTGGCCCCAGGTTAGGCGCCCCTGATATGAGGGATTTGTGGCCCCTGGAGTTGGGGGCCCCTAGGAAATGGGATTTTGGGGCCCTTGGGTTTAGGACCCCGTAGAAAGGGGTTGGGCCCCTTAGGGTAGAGGCCCCCTGAAATGGGTTTTGGGGCCCCAGGGTTAGGGGCCGCCTGGTATTGATTTTGGGCCCACGTTTTTAGAGGCTCTGGAAATGGGGTTTGGGGCCCCTGGAAAATGGGTAAATTGGGGCTCCTGGTGTTAGGGGCCCCTGGATTGGGTTTGGGCCCTGGAAAATGGGTTTTGGGCCTCTGGTGTTAGGGACCCCTGGAAAATGGGGTTTTGGGGTCCCTTGGGTTAGGGGCATATGAAAGGGGGATTTGGGGACCGCTGGGTTAGGGGCCCCTGGAAATGGCATTTGGGGTCGCCGTGGGTAGGGCACACCTCTAAATGGGATTTGGGGGCCCCTGGGTTTAGGGGCCCCTAGAAATGGGGGTTGGGCCCCCTAAGGTTAGGGCCCCTGTAAATGGGGTTTTGGGCCCAGTGTTAGTGACCCTTGAAATGGAGCTCTGGGACCTGGAATAGGTTTTTGGGGCCCCTGGTGTTAGGGGCCCCTGGAAATGAGGTTGGCCCCCCAGGGGTTAGGGGCACCTGGAAATGTGGTAGGGGCCCCTGGAAATGGGGTTTTGGGCCCCTACGTAGGGACTTCCTTGAAATGGGGTTTTGGGGCCCTGTGTTTAGGGGCCCCTGGAAATGGTTTTGTGGCACCCAGGGGTTAGGGCCCTGGATATAGGGATCTGTGTCCCCTGAGGTTTGGGGCCCCTGGAAATGGGGATTTGGGCCGGGGTAGGGATACCTGATGGGGTTTGGCCTCCAGGTTTTGGGCCCCCGGAAAGGGGTTTTGTGTCCCTTTGGTGTTAGGGCCTTGGTTATAAGGGTTTGGTGACCCAGGGGTTTGGTCCCCCTGGAAAGGGGGTTTTGGAGCCCCCGGGGTTAAAGGCCCTGGAAAATAGGGGTTGTGACCCCTAGGGTTAGGGCCCCCTGTAAAATGGGGCGTCGGGGCAAATGAAAGTGGTTCTTGGGGCCTCCTGGGGTTAGGAATCTCTGGAAATGGGTTTTGGCCGGGCCCTGGAGTGGGGGTTTGGGGCGCCCCTAGGGTGATGGACCCTGGACAATGGGTTGGGGGCCCCTGGTTTTAGCAAGACTCCTCTAAATGAGGTTTGGCGCCCAGGAGTTAGGTGGCCCCTGGATATAGGTTGTGGCCCCTGGGGTTAGGGCTCCCTGGAAATGGGGTTTTGGGGCCCCTCGGGGTGAAGGACCCCTGGAAATGGTTTTTGGGACCTGGTCTTTTGGGCCCCTGAATTGCGTTTGGGGTCCCCTTGGGTTAAGGGACCCTGGAAATGGGGGTTTGGGGGCCATAGGGTTTAGGGGCCCCGGAAATGGGGTTTGGGGCCCCTGGTAGATAGGTGGACCTCGGCATAGTATATGATGCGGCTTGTGGGCACTCAGGGGTTAGGGGACCCTGGACATGGGGTCTTTGGGGCCCATGGGGAGGCGGACCGCTCTTGAGAGATGGTTGGTTCTCTGGGGACCCTGGTGGTTTTGGTGCCCAGGATAAGTGCATTTGTTGAGATGGCCGTCACCATTGGGGTTAGGTCCACATGGAATATGCGGGATGTTGCCGTGAGCCATCTGTGGTTGGTGCGCGGCCTCGGCAAGGGGTCTTGGGCCACCTCTAGTGCTAGGACCCTGGAGGCAATGGGCCACAGTCTTCCGGAGCTCAGGGGTCATGGGGACCCTCTGAAAAGGGGGTGTCGCGAGCCCGCCATTCTGAAGGTGTAACCGGGCCCATCGACTATGTGGAAATTGGGAGCGCATCGCAGATAAGGGCCCAGTGTACAATAGGGGTCTCTTGCGGACCTGGGTTAGGGCACCTGGACCCATGTAGTTGTCTAGTTGGGCAGGCACCTATCCCAAGGGTCACCGCGGCCCCTGAGGAAATGGCCAGAATTCTCGGTGGCCAGCCTCGCTAGTGCCGTTCTTCTTCAGGGCGGCTCACCCTGGTCTTTTAGGGACCGGGCACTCTCCTCTGGTATTCCAGAGCTCGTTGGGGGGGTGCCTCCTCACACACCCGCGCGCCACCCGTACTCGGGCCCACCGTCCTCAGAATGACCCTAGACAATCCAATGTTGCGCAAGAATTTTGGGGCAGGCCCACACCTGCGGTGTTACGAAGGGTCGCCACACCTCGCACAATGGGGTATTTTGTGGGCACCCTGGGGTCCTAATCTGCATGGGTTGGGCCGCCACTTGGTGTAGGGTAACTTTGAATGTCGAGTTTACTTAGAGGCGTCTTCCTAGAGGTCAGAGCGGCAGCGCTCACCTTGGTATATCGCAAGGGCGGTGTTGGCTCGGCTCCGTTTCAGGGAGTCTAGGGGCCACTTGGATAACTCAGGGGCCTCGACTAGGCCTCCTGGTGGGTTGTGCAGGCGGAAACATCTAAACCTGGTCTTTAGCGTCCCCTGGCTGTTAACACCTTGCAGGCGGCCTAGAGACATACATCAGGCCCGGCGGCGACGCCGGATAGGACCCGTGGATATGGGTTTTGGGGCCCCTGGTGTTAGGGCCCTGGAACATCGGGTTTTGGGGCGCCAGGGCTTCGGGGCCCCTGGAAATGAGGGTTTTGGACCCCTGGGGTTAGGGCCTTGGATTGGGTTTTGGGGCCTCTAGGGTGTAGGGACCCTTGGAAATACGGTTTTGGGTCCCTGCGTGTTGGTGGCCCTGGATAGTGGCTTGGCGACCGAAGGTTTGGGCCACCCCGTCAAATAAGATTTAGGCACCCGGGCGGCCAGAGTTTGGCCACCTGGCAACCAAGGCGCGATGTGGGGGCCCGCTGAGGTAGGGGCCCCACTGGAAATAGGGTTTGAGGCCTATTCTGATTTGGTGCCCTAGGATTAGTCGGATTGAGTGCCTCAAGGTGGCTGGTGGACCTGCGACATGGTTCTTGGGTTCCAGATAGGGGCCGCACCTCGGATGGGAGCTATAGCGACACCCTGTGGTCTAGCGGACCGCAGGCAAGATGGATGTTCGGCTTCTCGCCGGCTTCAGGACGCGGAACGCCGGGGGACAGTGTGAGGTTGGGTCACGCGCTCTGGGTGTCACCGGGGACCCTTAAGAAATGCAGTCGTTTTATTGGGGCCTCAGGCTGGCGTGTTACATGCCTGGGATAAATGTCATATTGCGGTCCACGGAGCCACAGGGCCTCTGGATATACTCGGGGGTTTTGGGCACTCAGCCGTTAACGAGTGCGCGCTCCGCACAAATGGAGCTTCGTACCCATAGGGTTAAGGGCCCAATCTTAGGAGAATGGCATTTCCTGGGCCACTATGCGCTTGTCCCATAGGTGCGCACCATGGAGAGGTGTGGTCTCCAAAAGCAGTCCCGCAGCTGGATTGGTGGGGACCGTACCGTAAACATGGAGGTCTTCTGAGGCCCCCTGGATTAGCCGAGGCGCGGCCCTGAGCCCATGGGCAGTTTGGAGGAGGACCTTCAAGGGGGTTAGGTGCCTTGAAATGGAGCTTGGGGCCCGGAAGTTCAGCGGGTTTGGCGGGCCCTCGCATATAGGGACCGCCGGACCATTAAATCCAGGCGTTTGGGGCCCGGAGCGCGTAACCAAGAGCCCAGGAGGACCGTTTTGGCAACACCCCCTGGAATATAAGGGTTTTTGCCGAAGGACCGGCCGGGGGGGACAGGGGCCCTACCCCTCTGGAATAGAGTCTCCGTGGGCCCTGGAACCCATGAAAAGAGCGCTTTTGGCGATGTCTCCAGAGCACAACCCTGGGGCTATGGCCACCCGGGAAATGGTCCAAGGGCGGTAAATTGGGGCCCTACTAGGGTACCGGGACTCCTTTGATAATGGGGTCCTAATTGGGGCCCCCTGGTGTCTAGTGGCCCCTGAGAATTGGTCCTTCGGCGGTAATGCACAGAGCTAGTGGTCCTGGCACTCGAAGCAACAGTGCACACCTACTAGAGTGATCCACGCAGGGTAATCACTAGGATATCCCCCCACAGAGTCATAACAGTGGCACCCAGGGCGTACCATGCTGGCCCATGCAGGGATATCGAGGGCCACGACGCATTTCCTATCACACGGAGCAACAGTGACCCCAATTTATCCCACGGGACGCCCAGGGTATTAATCACAGAGCAATTTTACTCCCACACCCGAGAACAACACTGTGGGACACTGTGTGCCCGCCAGCAGTGGCTAAATGCACTACCAGAAAGATGATCCCGCGCCAGCAAACAATTGGCATATCACTGTGAGCGCAAACACCAGGGATAAGTGCGAGGAGAAGCATCTCTCCCTGCATTGAGCAACAAGTGACAAACCCGCTGTAGTTGCCTCTATGCAGGGTCATGGGAGAGGGCAGAGCGATGCCTTTCCACCTCAACAAGAGCAAGGAGGGCTGCAACCACCCATTTTCAGTTGCCTAGCGTGTGGCGCCGGGATGTGATCGCGGAATGCAGAGCATTCACCAATCACCCAGAGTGCAACACCCGTGACCACCCAATCTGGTGGCCACAACCGCGGGGAAATGGCACTACACACATCCTTCCCTCGTCAAAGTGGAAAAGGCCAACAGCCTTGAACAAAACCATCGGTGGCTAGGTGTTGTAATGCACAGAGCACATTCCGCCCAGAGCATGACACCTCTGAGGCCAATGCAGCCGAAAATGAAACAGTTACCCGAGCATTTCCTGTATGGAAAGCAAAAACTAGACACAGCGCATTACCACAGGGGCCCGAATGTAGCCATGCAGGCCTTACAAATACATCTAAGGGAAGAGCCCACCAGAGCAATCCAGAAGACACCCCATAAGGTGGCCACCACCACGCAGTAAAAAAGACGCAACATTTCTTTTCACAGACAACAGGGCGGAGACTCACATAAGCCTCCGCTGACGTGGGTAGAGGTCGCCACAGCCAACAAGTTTAGCTCATCCTCACAGAGCAAGCAGTCCGACCCGGCTGGCCTCATACACACACAGCGGGGTAAGTGACAGAGCATTTCCCCGCGATCCCACACCGAGCAACAGTCGATTTCACCTTAGGGCCCGCTGTCGCCCAAGCTCCATTCCAAGGCCGGTAAGACGACCGTTGAAAATGGCAAGCCCAGGAAAGAATTTGTAATGGGCTTTGGGACAGTTCACGTTTATTTCGGTCCCCTTAGAATGCGGGTCTCAGGGTGCCCCTAGGTGCTCTAGGGCCCCTGAGAAAATAATACGGTCGCTATGGTTAGGTCCCCCAGAGGGGTACGCGGCATATCTAATGGAACATGGGCTTGATGGGCGTCCCAGGGCTCTCACGAGGGCCCCCACTCTATTGATAATGAGCTTCTTAGGAGCCGCGCCCAGGCAGTTCATGGGTTCAACCTGAGGATAGCGGCTTTGGGGCTTCCTGCGGTTTGGGGCGCCCACCCAATAACCGGACCATATTCCCGAGGGTATTGGGCCGGCTCCTATAACGGTTACGGAGGGCGCCCCCTGGAAATAAGTACCGTCTTTGGAGTGATACCCTAAGAGTCCCTAAGAACGTGGCCACCACAGTGGGAGTAGTGGGTTGGCTCGCCCAAGAAGAGACCTGGCGCGACTCCTGGAAAGCGAGGGATGTGTTCGAGGCGCCAGACCCTTCAAGAAGCCCCTGAGAACATGAGTGGCTATGGGGCGGGCGCCCCTTGGGTAACGGGAAGACCCTGGAAATTGGGCTTTTCTTTGGAGCTCCTGGGTATTGGGTCACCTAGATATGTGTGGTTTAAGCGGGCCCTGGAAAATCCAGGGGTTGGGGACTTCACGGGGGTTAGGGACCCCATGAATCCGGTGTTTTGGTGCTCCTGGGCCATGGGGCCCTCGCGCACATTAGAGGTTTTTAGCGCCTCTACGTAAGGGCGCGCCTGGAAATGGCCGTAATTTAGCGGCCCTGGGCTTGGGGACACCTGAAATGACGCAGGAAGATTGGGGCCCCTAGGTGGTTACAGGGCACCTGGAAAATTGTGTTTTGGGCTCCTGGTGATAGCGGCCCCCCCTTGGACAATGGTATTCGGTACCCCAGGAGACAGGGGGCCCAACTACGAACATGGGGCTTTTCTTCCCCTGAGTGTTAGGGGCCCTGGAAAAATGGGTATATCCGGGGCCACCAAGGTTAGGGGCCCCTGAGAATGGGGTTTTGGGGCCCCGCAGAGTTAGGGGCCCCCGCTGGGTATAGGGGTTGTGGGCCCCCAGGGCACATATCGGCTCAAGGGCCCACATCCAGGGTCTCACTTTCTGCTTAACAGGGGCACCATTGCTCACACACCATTTCAGCCCAGGCCCACGGCATCCAGGCCCAGACCAGGCCCCATTTCCGGTCTCACCCCAGGGCCCAAACAACCCTTCAGCCCCAGGCCAAACCTCTATTCCAGGGCACCCTGGCCCAAACCTCTTAGAGGGTCGCTAACCAGGGCCCACCCCATTTCCGTCCTCAACCCTAGGGGCCAACACTTCCAGGCCGCCACATTCCAGAATCCTTAACAGGGCCCCAAGAACATTTCCATTGGCCCGACGCCATTTACGGGCCCTAACCAGGGTCACAGAACCCTATGTCCAGGGTGCGCTGATTACCCCGGGGCTCCACCGTCTCCAGGGACCCAAACCCCGGCACCCACCCATATAACAAGGCCAACACCAGGGACCCCCATTTCCAGGCCAAACCTGGAGCCCAAAACACCATTCCATATCCTAACCCCAGGGGCCAAATCCATTTCCAGGCCAAACTCAGGGAACACAGATCCCTATACCCAGGGGCCCCTAACCTGGGGCCACAAACAATTTCCAGGGGCCCCTAACACCAGGGGCCCCAACCACCACCCTTCCGATCCAACGAGGCCCAAACCATTCCAGGCCATACCACATTCGGTGCCTACTGGCGCAAAACCTCATTCAGGCCCCTAACACCTGGAGAGAAAGGGAATGGAGGTGGGGAAGAAGGGGGGAAGGGGAACAAGGAAAGGGGGTGGAGATAGAGGGGGAGGGGAACAGAGATAGGGATTGGGGGCACTGTGGTTTGGGAACAATGCGAAAGGTTGGTGCCCACGAGCTGGAGGGAGTCCATGGAAATGGGGTTGGGACATGGATACATGCCGAGGTTTGGTCCCTGGTTTAGGGGCTCCTGGAAATGGGTTTTGGTGCCATCGAGTAGGGACCCCTGTGTAGTTGGAATTTGGTACCTGCTAGGGTAGGGGCACCTGGGAAATATGGCGCAGTGGTTGTTGGCGAACACAGGGTTAGGGCCCCTGCGCATGTCTGGGTTGTGGCCCTGGGCTTCGAGGGCCCTGGAACCCACTGGGGTTTTTGGGGCACCCCAGGGTTAGGGGACCTGGACCATGGGGCGTTTAGGGCCCCTGGGGGTGTGAAAATGGTTGGTCCAGATGGTAATGGGGTTTGGGGCCCCCGCAGAGTTAGGGTGGCAGTCCCTGAATGGGTATTGTGGGGACCCTGGTGTGAAGTGCCCCTGGAAATAGGAGGTTTTCGTTGCCCTGGGGCTAGAGGCTCCTGGAAATGGGGGTTTGGGCGCCCGAGAGTTAAGAGGGCCCCTGGAAATGGGTTTTGTTGGCGCGTAGTGGTAGAGGCCCCTGCGAAATGGGGTTCTGGCCCCCAGGGTTAGGGTGCCCATGGGAAAATGTGGTTTTCGGTGCACTGAGTGGTTAGGGGCCCTTGGTTATAGTGTCAGTGCCCCATGGGTTTTGGTCCCCTGGAAATGGGGATTTGGGGCCCCTTGTGGTGCTAGGAGCCTCTTGAAAATGGGGTTTGGGGGCCTAGCTTAAAGGGCCTCTGAAAATGGCTGGATGGGGCACCTAGGGTAGAGCCATTGGAAATGCGTGTTTTGGGGCGCCCCTGGCGATAGGGGCCCCTGGAAATGCGGGTTTTGGGACCCCTTGGTTTAAAGACCCTGAATAGGGAGATATGGGGCCCCTAGGATTTAGGGGCCCCTGGAAATTGGCTTTGGGGCCAAGGAAATGGGGTTTGGGGGCCCCTTGTGTGAGGGGCTCCTGGAAGAGGGGTTAAAGGCCCTGGGATTTAGGTGCCTGGAAATGAGTTGTTTGGGGCCCCAGGAGTTAGGCACCCCTGGATTATTGGGGATGTTCTGGCCCCTGGGGTTGGTTGGAGGTTCCTGGAGATGGTGTTTTGGGCCGCCTGTGGTTAAGGGCCCTGGAAATAGGGGTTTTGGGCCGCCTGGGGTTAGGGACGACCTGGAAATCAGCTTTTGGGGCCACTGGTGATAGAAGGCCTTGGTTTATGGGGGTTTGAGGCCCGTGGAACTTAGGGGACCCCTGCAGTATGGGATTTGTGGCCCCTCGGGTTAGGGGCTCCTGGAAATGTGGGTTTGGGGCCCCCAGGGTTAGGGGCCCCTGGAAATAGGGTTTTGGGTCCCTTGGTGTTGGTGGCCCTTGTATATGTGGGTTGGGGGCCCCAAGGTTTGGGGAACGTGAAAAGGGTTTTTTGGGGCCCCAGGCTTAGGGTCCCCTGGAAATGGGAGTTTGGGTCCCCTGGGAGTAGGGGCCCCTAGAAATAGGGTTTTGGGGCTCTTGGTGTTGGTGGCCCCTGGATATGTCGGTTGGGGGCCCCAGAGGTTTGGGGACCCTGGAAATTTGGGGTCCCAGGGTATAGGGGCCCCTGGTAATGGGGTTTTGGGGCCCCTGGGGTTAGGGGCACCTGGAAATGGGTGTTTTGGGCCCCAAGTGTTTGGGACCCTTGGAATTGGAGTTTGGGGGCCCTTTTTGTTGGTGGCCCCTGGATATGTGGGTTTGGGACCCCAGGAGTTTGGGGCCCCTGGAAATGCAGTTTTGGGGCCCGAGGGATTAGGGACCCCTAGAAATGGTGGATTGAATCCCTAGGGTTAGGGGCTCCTGCAATTAGGGTTTTTGGGCCCCTGGTGTTAGGGGCCCCTGGAAATGGGGTTTTGGGATCCCTTGGGTTAGGGGCGTATGGAAAAGGGGGTTTTGAGCCCCTGGGGTTTGGGGCCCCTGGAAATGGGGTTTTGGGGCCCCTGGGTTTAGGGGCCCCTAAAAATGAGGGGCTGGTACCCTAGGGTTAGGGGACCATGGAAGTGGGGTTTTGGGGCCCCAGGGGTTGGTGGCCCTTGGAAATGGAACTCTGGGGCCCCTGGAAATAGGTATTTGGGGCCCCTGGTGTTAGGGGCCCCTGGTATTGGGATTTTGGGGCCCCACGGGTTGGAGGCCCCTGGAAATGGGGTTTTGGGACCCCTGGAAATAGGGTATGGGGGCCCCTGGAGTTAGGGGCCACTGGAAATGGGGTTTTGCGCCCCAGGGGTTAGGGGCCCCTGGAAATGTGGTATGGGGCCCCTGGAAATGGGGTTTTGGGGACTTTGATGTTAGGGGCCACTGGAAATGGGGTTTTGGGGCCCCTTGTGTTACTGGCGTATGGAAATGCAGGTTTTGGTCCCCTAGGGTTAGGGACCCCTGGAAATGGGCTTTTGGGGCCTCTGGTGTTAGGCGCCCCTGGATATAGAGATCTGTGGCCCCTGGGGTTTGGGGCCCCTGGAAATGGGAATTTGGGGCCCCTGGGGTTAGCGACACCTGGAAATTGGGTTTGGGGACCCCCAGGTTTTGGGGCCCCTGGAAATGGGGTTTTGTGTCCCCTGGTGTTAGAGGCCCTTGGTTATATGGGTTCGGTGACCCAGGGGTTTGGGTCCCCTGGAAATGGGGTTTTGGAGCCCCTGGGGTTAAAGGTCCCGGGAAATAGGGGCTTGTGGCCCCTAGGGCTAGGGGCCCTTGTAAATGGGGGTTTGGGGCCTATGGAAATGTGGTTTTTGGGGCCCCAAGTATTAAGAATCTCTGGAGATGGGGTTTGGGGCCACTGGAAATGGATTTTGGGGCCCATTCCCCTGAGGTTTGATAGCGGGGCCCTCCACGGTCGTAATGGAGCCGTATATAAGAGGGCCTCCACCTCACCAGGGTGCTCGCACCAGGGACGCCACTGGAATCAGGTACGTAATGTGGGTGGCCGAAACCACCTATCAGTGTGTGTCACTCGGCGTGGCCCTCGCTCAATAGAGCAGCTTCTGGGGGCCTCGAAGCTGCGCACATATTGTTTGCCTTTTGTCGGAGCCCAGCCAGTAGTGCGTTAAAGGATCTCTGAATGGTGGTAAGCCGGCCCCTGAAATAGCGGCTCGAGAGGCAAAGCCAGGGGTCTAGGGGACCCTGGAAAAATCCGGCCGTTAAATGAGGGCCGCATTTGTGCTTAGGTTGAGGCGCTCCTAACGAGCGCGGCTCTCCTGGAATATGTGGATCTCCTATAATGGGGACAGCGTCTGAGGGCGTGTTTAGGCCTAACCACAGGGGCCGACGCCTCCAGAGACTTACAAATGGGGTTTCTGGCAGTGGTCTCTGGGGTTGCAGGGGCATCAGGTGGGACATCGGGTTTTGGCGACCCAGGGTTAAGGTGAGACACCTCCTGGAAATTGGAGGGAGCTTTGGGGCCCCTGGAAAGTATGGTTCCCCCTCCAACCCCATTTTCCAGAGTGGGCTCCTCGCAGGTACGTTAGAGACCCCTTGGAATTAAGCCTTTTCGGTGCCACCAGTGAGTTTAAGAATTGCCCTGGCCTGAGAAGTGCGGCGTTTTTTGGGCCTCTGGTACATTGGTTTTTGGGCGCTCCTGGTGTTAGGTTGGAAACTTGGAAATGTGGTTTTGGCCATGGGGGAATAAGAGCTCCTGGAATGGGCCGGTTCTGGGCGCCCGCAGGTTTGTGAGGCCCTTGGAAATAGAGTTTTGGGGCAAGACCTGGAGCTTAAGGGGCCAAAAAAATAAAACCCTGTAGAATTGGAAGTTTGGGAGGGCTCCCCTGGTGTTAACTGACCACTGGATAATGGGATTGGGTCCAGGGGATAGGGTCCTGGATATGGGTGGGTTTTGGGGGCCCTATAGTGTTTAGGTGCCCTGGAATTGGCGTGATTTTTGGGCCCCTGGGTTTAGTGGGCCCTGGACATAGGGGTTTGGAGCCCCTGGGGTTCGAAATGTTCATCTGCATCACTCGTATCTGGAAAAGGGCTTGGGGCCTTAGTTGTTGGTGGCCCTGGAATATGTGGTTGGGGGAGCCCCAGGAGGTTTGGGGCCCCTGAACATGTGATTTTTGGGGCCTGAGGGCACTAAGGGGCCGCCGCCCTGTGAAGGGGTTTTTTTTTGAACCCCTTGGGTTAGGGGGCCTGCTCTGGAAATGAGGTTTGGGAAATAGGCCGGCTAAAGGGTTAGGACGACCCCGTGGATATTG
>NC_133793.1:21582553-21586522 GCF_003597395.2 Chelonoidis abingdonii | reverse complement strand
GAAATAAGAGGAGATCTGTGCATACCAGAGACCAACGTAGTATCAAGTATGCTCTTCATCGTATACTCTAATGCATTAACGCTGCCCCGTAACCGACATGAAAGTTAGACATGAGAGAATGATGTGGAATACCGCAGCGTCAGTTTACTGTAGGCGCTAATGAGGGGACAATGCTCGTGAAAGAGGACAAAGAAAAAGCATGTCACTGTTGCCGTGGGTAAATTCTTAGTGTTTTACCTTGCAGTGGCCACACGTGGCAAGTTGTCTCCAGGCAGTAAATGCTCTGTGCTTACCCCAGCGTGCCCATGGTCCACTGTTGCCTGTGAGGGAAATGCTTGCACGTGTGCATGTCAATCTTGTCGCAGCAGGAAATGCTCAGTGTCCCTCCACAGTGCTGCTCCAGGGAATCTAGTCATATCTGCTGGCAAATATTGTCTGTGCAGGAATGCTACCCTACTGCGTGGCCAAGGGTGTCACTTTTGCTTCTTCTGCAGGACATCTTTGCTGCAGTTACCGGCTGGCACAGGGTGTCACGTTGCCTTTGAGTGAAATGCTCGTGCATTACCCCCGGTGTCAAAACGGTGCCACTGTTCTCTGTGAGGGAAATGCCATGGATACCCGTGGCCACGGGCACTTTGCTCTGTAAGGGTAATGCTCTCTGCATTACCTCTGGCCACGGTGTCGTGTTGCTTGATGGAGGAAATGCCTCTGTGCATTACTGCCGTGTGGCCACATGGTGTCAGCCTTGCCTGTGAGGGAAATGCTCTGCTGATTAAGGACGATGGCCTTACTGGTTCAACGTTGCTTGTGAGGGAAATGCCTGTATGAACCCGCGTGGCCACAAGAGTGTCATTTTGCTTCTGTGAGGGAATGCCTTGTGCATTACCATGCGTGGCCACAAGGTTCACTGTTTGTCCATGGTGCCGTGCTCTGCTGCCCAGGTGTCAACTTGTGCTGTGGGGATATTCCGGTGCATTACACGTGCCACAGGGGTCACTGTTAAGTCTATGAGGAAAATTCGTACATTACCCACGCGTGACGCACTCAGTGCGCACTCTGCTCGCTGAAGGTTAATGCTCTGTGCTTACTCCGCGTGTGTTTAGGGTTTAGGTTTAGGGTAGGGGTAGTGGTCTGGGGTAGGGGTGAAGGGTTAGGGTTAGGGGTTGGGTTAGGATAGGTAGAGTTTTAGGGTTAGGGGTTTGGGGTTAGGAGGTAGGGGATAGGGGTGTAGGGTTAGGGCTGGTTAGGAATTGAAGTAGGGGTGAGGGTTCGGATTAGGGTATGGACGGTACGGTGAGGGAGGTCAGGGGTAGGGCAGGTTTGGTAGGGAGGGCCAGGGTTGGGGTTGGGTAGGGTTAGGGTTGGGTTTGTTTAGGGTTAAGGGGTTAGGGTTAGGGGGTAGAGGTAGGGGGTTAGGGTTAGGTAAGGGTAGGGGTTAGACGTTAGGGAGAGGGAGTTAGGGTTAGGGGTAGGGCCAGGGTTGGGGTGGGGTTAGGGTTAGGGTTAGGGTTTATGGGTTAGGTTTAGGTTAGGGGTTAGGGTTAAGTAGGGTGAGTGTGACGAGGGGTTGCCGGGGCTCAACCTCCCTTTGGAGCGGGGCGAGCCACACGGGCTCCTGTCCTCTCCGGCTACTGTCTTAGATCCACGGTCACCGTCCGGGGGACGTTCAGGTCCTGTGACAGATGAGCACAGGCAAAGTCAGAGGGCCAGCTGTCATGCAGGCGGGCACAAAATACCAGTACAAAATAAGCTCTGTGCCTTCTGGGGCAGGGCTGAGTAACAGCAATGTAAATCGGGGGCCCAGCCCTTGGGGAGGGGTTAGGGTTAGGGGGTGAGGGTGAGGGTAGGGTAGGGGTACGGGTTAGGTTTAGGGTTTAACGGTTTAGGGGTTAAGGGTTAGGCAAGGGTGTTATTGGATTGGGTGATGGATTAGGTTAAGGGTTAGGGTGGGTTAGGGTCAAGTTGGGGTAAGGGTGTGGGGGCTGGGGTAGATAAGAGTTGGGTTTAGGGTTAGGGGTAGGTGTAGTCGGCGGAGTTAGGGGTTCAGGGTTAGGGTTAGGAGTTCAGGGTTAAGGATTAGGATTAGGTGTAGGTAGTCACGGTGGTGACTGGGTTAGGCAGGATAGGTGTTAAGGGTTGTGGGCTGGGAGATTAGGGGTTAGGGTTAGGGTCGAGGAGTGAGCGTGGGGCTTAGGGTTTAGAGTGTTTTGGGGTTTAGGACGTTGGTTAGGCGGTTTACGGGTTAGGTTAATTTGGGGTTGGGGGTTAGGGTTAGGTTCTGGGTTTAGGAGTGAGGTGAGGGTAGGGGTTAGGGTTAGGGGGTCCTGGGTTAGGGTCGGGAGTAAGGGGTCGGGGGTTAGGGTAAGGTTTTGGCGGGTTGGGTTACGGGTTAGAGTGAGGTTTTAGGGTTAGGGTTGGGGTGAGGGGAGGGGTGAGGGTGAGGGTATGGATTTAGGGTGAGGATGAGGGTGGGGTTGGGGATGCGGGTAGGGGTTGGTTTAGGGTAAGGGTGGAGGTTGCGGTGAGGTTAAGGATTATGGTGCTAGGGTTTAGGGTTAGGATTTAGGGTTTTTAGGGTTTAGGATTTAGGGATTTCGGGTGAGGGAGAGGCTTAGGGTCTGTGCATTACCCTGCATGGCCATAGCGTGTCACTCTTGCTCTGTGGGGAATATTCTTTGTCCATTAATTTCCGTGGCTACACGGTGTCACCCTTGCTCTGTGAGGGAAATGCTCTGTGCATGACCCCGCATGGCCACACGGCGTCACTGTTTCTCTGTGAGGGAAATGCTCTCTGCATTACCTCGCATGGCCACATGGTGTCACTGTTGCTCTGTGAGGGAACTGCTATGCGCATTACCGCGCTTGGCCACAGGGTTTCACTCTTGCTCTGTCGGTGATAGTCTTAGTGCATTAACCTGGGTGGCCACATGTTGTCACTGTTACTAAATGTAGGAAATACTCTGTGCATTACCTTGCATGGCCACAGGGTGTCACTGTTGCGCTGTGAGAGAAATGCTCTCTGCATTACCGCACATGGCCACAGGATGTCACTCTTGCTCTGTATGGGAAATTGTGCATTAAACCGCATGGCCACAAGGAGTCACTCTTGCTCTGTGAGGGAAATGCTCTGCCCATGACCCTGCGTGGCCACATGTTGTCACTGTTGCTCTGTGAGGGAAATGCTCTGTGCATTACCCCGAGTGGCGAAACAGTGTCAGTGTGGCTCAGAGAGAGAGGCTCTATGCATTACCCCGCATGGCCACAGGGTGTCACTCTTGCTCTGTGAGGAAAATGCTCTGTGCATTACCCTGCGTGGCCACATGCTCTCCTGGTTGCTCCCCGAAAGAATTGCTCTGTGCATTACCCTGTATGGCCACATGGTAATGCACAGAACATGTTGTCACTGTTGCTCTGCTGGGGATCTTCTTAGTGTATTAACCTGCATGGCCACATGGTATAACTGTTGCTCCATACAGGAAATGCTCTGTTCATTTCCCTGCTTCACCACAGAGTGTCACTGTTGCTCTGTGAGGGAAATGTTCTGTGCGTTACCCCACCTGGCAAGTGGGTGTCACTGTTACTCTGTGAGAGAAATGCTCTGTGCATGACCCTGCGTGGCCACACAGTGTCATTCTTGCTCAATGCAGGAAATGTTCTCTGCATTACTCTGGGTTTCCAAAGGGAGCCATTGTTGCTTGGCTAGGGATATTCTTAGTGCATTACCCTGCGTGGCCACATGGTGTCACTGTTGCTCTGTTAGGGAAATGCTCTGTGCATTACCCTGCGTAGTCACATGGTGTCACTGTTGCTCCATGAGAGAAATGCTCTGTCCATTATTCTGCGTGGCCACAGGGTGTCACTGTTGCTTCATGCAGGAAATGCTCTGTGCATTACCCCAAAACCCAATTTCCAGGGGCCCCTAACACCAGGGCCACAAAACCCCATTTCCAGGGGCCCCTAACCCCAGGG
>NC_133793.1:21577497-21582453 GCF_003597395.2 Chelonoidis abingdonii | reverse complement strand
TTGGGGCCCCTGGGGTTAGTGACCACTCGAAATGGGTTTTTGGGGCCCCTTTGGGTAGGGGCCCCTGGAAATGGGGGGTTGGGGCCCGGAACCTTAAGTTCCCCAGGAAAGGGGGTTTTCGTGTCCCTGAGGTTAGGGACCCATGGAAATGGGCTTTTGGGGCCCCTAGGGTTAGCGGTCCCTCAAAATGGGGTTTTGGGGCCGCTGGGGTTAGGGGCCTCTGGAAATGGGGGGGTTAGGGCCCCTGAGGTTAGCAGTCCCTAGAAATTGGGATTTGAGGCCCCTGGGGTCAGTGGCCCCTGGAAATTGGGTTTTTGGGCCCTTAGGGTTAGGGGCCCCTGGAAATGGGGGGTTGGGTCCCCCAGGTTTAGGGGCCCCTGGAAATGGGGGGTTGGGTTCCCCTGACGTTAGGGACCCCTGGAAATCGGGGGTTGGTGCCCCAAGAGTTAGGGGCCCCTGGAAATCAGGTTTCCGAGCTCCTGAGTTTAGGGGCCCGTGGAAATGGTGGGTTGGGGCCCCAGGGGTTGGCGGCCCCTGGAAACGGGGTTTTGGGGCACCTTTAGTTAGGAGCCCCTGGAAACGGGGTTTTGGGGCACCTTGAGTTAGGAGCCCCTGGAACGGGGTTTTGGGGCAGCTGGCATTAGGGACCCCTGGAAACGGGGTTTTGGGGCAGCTGGCGTTAGGGGCCACTAAGCGTCCACTAGATATGAGGTTTTGGGCCCCCTGAGGTTAGGGGCCCCTGGAAATTGGGTTTTGGGGCCTCTAGGTTTAGGGGCCCCTGGAAGTGGTGGTTGGGGCCTCCAGTGTTAGGGGCCCCAGGAAATGGGTTTTTGGGGCCCCTAGGTTTAGGGGCCCCTAGAAATGGGTTTTTGGGGCCCCTGGGGTTAGGAATCCCTGGAAATGGGGTTTTGGGACCCCTGGGGTTACGTGCCCCTGGAAATGGGGCATTGGGGCCCGTAAGGTTAGGGGCCTCTGGAAATGGGTTTTTGGGGCCCCTGAAGTTAGGGGCCGCTGGAAACGGGGGTTGGGACCCCTAGGGTTAGGTGACCCTGGAAATAGGGTTTTGGGCCCCTAATGCTACTGGCCCCTGTAAAGGGGGTTTTGGGGCCCCTGGTGTTAGCGGCCCCTGGCAATGAAGTGTTGGGGCCCCTAGGGTTAGGGGACCCTGGAAATGGTGTTTTGGGGCCCCTGAGATTAGGGGCTCCTGGAAATCGGGTTTTGGGGTCTCTAGGTTTTGGGACCCCTGGAAATGGGGTTGGGGCCCCTACGGTTAGGAGCCACAGGAAATGGGGTTTTGTTGGCACTAGGTTTAGGGGCCCTGGAATGGTTTTTGGGACCATAAGGTTAGGGGCACTTGGAAATGGAGTTTTAGGGCCTGGTGTTCAGGCGCTTTTGGAAATGGCGGTTTTTGGCTTCTGTGGTTAGGGCCGCTGGAAATACGGTTTTGGGGCCCCTAGGTTTATTGGCCCCTGAAATGGAGAGGTTTGGGGCCCCCTGGGGTTAGGGGTTACTAAAATGGGTTTGGAGGCCTCTGGTGTGGTGTGCCCTGATATGTTTGGGTGGGGTATAGGTTTGGGGCCCTGAAATGGCTGTGGTTTTGGATCCCCCAGATTAGGACGCCTGAATTGGAATTTGGGGGTCCCCTGTGTTTAGGGGGCCCCATTCAAATGGTGGTTTTGGGGCCCCTGGTGTATAGCCTGCCCTATGGATGTGGGGATTTGGGTCCCAGGGATAGGGGCCTGGAAATAGGTTTTGGGGCCTGGGGTTTGACGGGCCCCTGGGAAATGGGGGATTTTGGGCGCTTATTGGTTAGGGGGCCCCTTGAAATTGGGTTTGAGGTAATGACAGAGGATTTTCCCTGCATGAAGGAACAGTGTCACCCTGTGGCCACGCGGGTAATGCACAAGAATATCCCCATGAGCAACAGTGATACCTGTGTCCACCCGGGGTAATGCACAGAGCATTTCCCCTGCAGCGAAACATTGACACTGTGTGGCCACGCAGGGTAATGCACGATCATTTTCCCTAACGATGACACCGTGTGGCCCGCAGAGGTATGCCACTAGAATATCCCCTGCCGTGCAAACAATGGCACCCGTGGAAACAGGGGAATGCAGAGATCATTTCCTGCATTGAGCAACAGTGACACCGTGTGGCCATGGACGGGTCGTACACACGAGCATTTCTCTCACTGAAAACAGTGATACCCTGTTGCCAGACGGTGGGTAACGCACAGAGCCTTCTCCCTCACAGAGCAACAGTTTGACACCCTGTGCCCAAGCGGTAGGTAATGCACAGGGATATCCCCCACAGCAGCAACAGTTGACACCCGTGTGGCCACGTGTGGTAATGCCACAAAGCATTTCCCTCACAGTAGTTAAAAATGAGACTCTTGGCCACGCAGATTAATACAGGATTTTTCCCTCACAAAGCAACGTTGAAACCGTAAGGCCACGTCCTGTTTAATGCACAGAGCTTTACCTCACAGAGCAACGCTGAACCCAGTGTTGGCCACACGGAGTTTTAATTGCACAGAGCATTTCTTCATGCAGAGAAACACTGACACGTGTGGGCCAGAGGGGTATTCAGAGAGCATTACCCTTACAGTAGCAACAGTGACCGCTATGCACGCGGATATGACCATTGGCATTTCCCTCACAGAGCAACAGTTGGGCACGTGTGGCCCGCGGGGTATGCACAGAGCATTTCACTCCAAGAGCAACAGTGACACCCCTTTGGCCAAGCGCTGGGTATGCGCAAAGTTATTTCCTGCATGAAGCAAAAGTTGACACCTTTGGCCACGCAGGGTAAGCACAGGAGCATTCTCTAATGGAAGCAGCAGTTGACATATCTTGACCACGCAGATTATGTAACAGAAGCATTTCCCTCACAGAGCAACAGTGACACCCTGTCGCCACGCGGGGGTAATGCACAAGCATTTCCTGCTGGAACAACAGTGACACCGTGTTGGACCGGGGGTATGCAGAAAGCATTCGTCACGAGCAATAGTGGACACATGGGCCTACGAGCCCAGAGTCACCCCGTAACCGTTAACTTGTGACAGGCGGGTAATTCACACAGCGTTTTCCTCACCGAGCAACAGTAACACCTGTGTCACGCAGGTTAATGCTTAAGAATATGCATGAAAGAGCCAAACACTTTGGAAACCATGTGGCCAGGCGGGGTTACTTCAGATAATTTCCCTCACAGAGCAACCAGTGACACCATTGGCCATGCTGGAATGCACCAGTGCACAGCGGCATTTCGTCTCTCTCAAAGAGCAATAGTGACACCGCTGAGGCCATGCGGGGAAATGCACAGGCATTTCCTCCATGTCCAGAACACTTACACTCTATTGTTGGCCAAGAGGTGGTAATGCACAGAGCATTTTCCTAACAGAGAACCAGTGATACTGTTTCTGTAATGCACAGAGCATTTCCCTCACAGGGCACCGCTGACCCCTTGTGCCACACGAAGTAAGCAAAGAGCTTCTTAAACCTTCATTACGCACAGATGACCACCCTGTCGGCACGCGAGTAATGCACAGAGCATTTCTTGCATCAAGCCACAGTGGACACCCTGTGGCCACGGCAATTAATGCACAAGAGGAAATCTCCACGAAGGTAACAGGGTGTTAGGGTGCCCTGGAAATGGTGGTTTTGGGGACCCTGGTAAAGGGATTTGGGCGTCCTCTGGTTAAGGGCCCTGAAATGGTGGGTTTGTGGACCTGTGTTGGGGCCCCTGAAATGGAGCTTTGGTGGCCCCAGGGTTGAGGAACCTGGAAATAGGTTTTCGTGCCCCTGTGGTTAGGGGCCCCTGGGAAATGGGCGTTTTGGGGCCTCTAGGTTTAGGGGACCCTGGATGGGTTTTGGGGCCCCTAGGGTAATGGTCCCTGTATTGAATGGGGGTTTTCGCAAGGTCCCTGCATTAGTACGAAGGGACGTATTGGTTCTGAAAAACCTGTCGCGGCCATGTTGGCCCTGGAATCTGATGGCGGTTATGTATTCACAGGTGGGTGCGCCCCGTAGGGTTAGGAAACCCTGGAGAATGGCCCCTTCGTTGTCTTGGTGTGTTAGAATCCGGGCCGGCTCATTTAGGCGTGCGGCCTAGTCTCGTACATGGAAAGAGGTGTTCGGGCCCAGGTTTAATGGGGCCCCTGGAAATGGAAGCGGTAATGGAGCCCCTTGAGTTTTAGGGGGCCCCTGGAAACTACATGGTATTTTCATTTTGTTGACCTCCTGAGGAATAGATTAAGGGCACTGGAAATGCGGGTTTTCCCTGGTGTTAGGGGCCCGCGCCTGGACTGGTGGAATGTTGACGGATTATCACCAAATAAGGGTTAGGACGCTGTAGGGAGGCCAGTCCTGGCATACGTTTCGGAAGACCTCCTCTGCTCCGGAACGCTAGGGGTATAGCAGGACTTAAGTGCCCCTCGAGCCTATGTCCCCCGTCGCTGGCTCAGGTCTAAAACGACTTCAGGACTAGATTCAAAGAGGTAGTGGCCCCTGAAATGGAGGGAACTGCTGGGTTTTGGGCTTCAGTTCATCTGCAAATTGGGAGCCCACTCCGATGTATTCATCATTAGGTTCGCCCTGGCTGCAATGGTAGGCATTGAGCAGAGGAGCTGTAATGTTGTGTTGGTTGGGCCCTCCAGATACGAGTTAGGCAGAAGCCCAGTTCTCTATTCTTTCCCCCTGGAACATTCGTCTCGTCTCTGGTTTGTTTGGGCTCTTTTCTACTCAGGAGAGACCTCAATCTGTCGGGGCGGGGTAGACAGCGCTCCCTCCTCCTCACTCCCCTGAGGGACATAGATTGAAACGGTACCTGTCTATTTATCTAGGGCTGCCTATTTGCCTTAAGTTAGGGGCCCATGAGAAAATGGGTTTGGTATATATACCCTGAGCTGCGCTTATGAGAGCCTTGCAAATGGTCGAGACATCTCTCTCTCTCTCTTGT
>NC_133793.1:21574586-21577397 GCF_003597395.2 Chelonoidis abingdonii | reverse complement strand
AGGGTTAGGGGCCCCTGGAAATGGGGTTTTTGGTGCCCTGGTGTTAGGGGCCCTTGGTTATATGTGTTCAGTGCCCCAGGGGTTTGGGGCCCCTGGAAATGGGGTTTTGGGGCCCCTGGTGTTAGGGGGCCCTGGAAATGCGGTTTTGGGGCCCCTGGGGTTACAGACCCCTTGAAATAGAGTTTTGGGGCCCCAGGGGTTAGGGACCTCTGGAAATTGGGTTTTGGGGCCAGTTGAAATGGGGGTTTGGCCTAGTGTGAGGGGCCCCTGGAAATGGGGTCTTGGGGCCAATGGTTATAGGGGCACCTGGAAATGAGCTTTTGGGTCCCCAGGAGTTAGGCACCCCTGGATATGGGGATTTCTGGCCCCTGGGGTTTCGGGCTCCTGGAAATAGGGGTTTGGGGCCCATGGGATTAGGGGACCCTGGAAATCAGTTTTTTGGGCCACTGGTGATAGGGGCCCCTAGATATGTCGGTTGGGGGCCTCAGGGGTTAGGGGCTCCTGGAAATGGGAATTTGGGGCCCCTGATGTTTTGGGCCCCTGGAAATGCGGTTTTAGGGCCCTTGGGTTAGGGGTGCCTGGAAACAGGGTTTTGGGGCCCGAGGGGTTATAGGCTCTTGGAAATGGAGCTTTGGGGCCCCTGGAAATAGGGTTGTGGGGCTCCTGGTGTTATGGAACCCTGGTATTGGGGTTTTGGGTCCCCATGGGTTAGAGGCCCCTGGAAATGGGGTTTTGGGGGGCCCTGGAAATGGGGTTTTGGGGGCCCTGGTGATGGGGTTTTGGGGCCTCTGTTGTTAGGGTCCCTTGGAAATGCGGTTTTGTGAACCCTGGGGTTAGGGGCTCCTGGAAATGGGGTTTTGTGGCCCCTGGGGTTAGGGGCCCCTGGAAATAGGGTTTGAGGGCCCTTGGTGTTGGTGGCCCCTGGAAATGGGGTTTTGGGGCCCCAGGGGCTTGGGCCCCAGGAAATGGAGTTTTGGGCCCCTGGGGTTAGGGACCCTTGGAAATTCACGTTTGTGGCCCAAGGTTAGGGCCCTGGAAATAGGGTTTGGGTCTGTGTTGTTGGGCCTGCATATGTGGGGGGTTTGGGGGGGCGCCCAAAAAATTTTGGGACACCTGAAAAAGGCGGGGGGGGTTTTTTTTTTCTTTTTCGGGGGGTTAAGGCCCCTGGACTGGGGTTTGGATCCCCTGGATTGGCCCCTAGAAATAGGTTGGGGCCTTGGTGTTGGTGGCCCCTGGATATTGGGTTGGTTGGCCCTAGAGGTTGGGGCCCTGGAATGGGCGTCTGGTGCCCTATGGTAGTGCCCTGGGAAACTTGCGGGTTGGGGGTCCCGAGGGGTACGGGGTCCCTGTAAAATATGGGTTTCGGGCCCCTAGGTTAGTGGCCACTGAATGTGACAGTTTGGGGCCCCAGAGTTAGGGCCTCTGGAAATGGGGTTTGGGGCCCCCAGGTTTAGGGCACTGAAATAGGGTTTATGTGGCCTTCGTCTGGGGCCCTTGGATATGTGGGTTGGGAGCCCCAGGGGTTTCGGGCCCCCGGAATGGGGATTTTGGCCCCTGGGGTTTGGGGCTTCTGGAAATGGGGTTTCGGTCTTGGTGTTGGGCCCTGGAAAATGGGGTTTTGGGGCTACCTGTGGTCAGGCTCGCTATGATATGGGGATTGTGGATCTGGGTTTGGGGCTCTGGAAATGGGGTTTTGGGGCCCATGGTTAGGAGGCCCTGTGACTAGGGTTTGGGCCCCTAGGTTAGGGACTGATATGGATTTGGTTCCCGTGTGTTTTTGGCCCCTGTGGGGGTTGGGCCCCTGGGGTTGGTCCCCTGGAAATGGGGTTTCGGGCCCAAGGTCTTACAGGCCGCTGAAAAATGGGTTTGGACCCCATGTGTTAGGGGCTGTGGAATGGGTTTTGGGGCCCCTGGTGTTAGGGCGCGCCCTAGAAATGCGTTTTGGGGGCAAGGGGTTAGGGCGGACCCGAAATCGTGTTTGGGGCGGCCCCTAGGAAATGGGTTTTTCGGGCCCCTGGTGTTAGGAGCATGGAAATGGGTTTGGGGCCCCTGGACTTGGGAGTTTGGGCCCCTGGTTTGGGGCGCCCTGGAATGGGGGTTGGGCGCCCCTGGTGTTAGGGGCAACTGAAATTGGGTTTTGGGGCCCCAGCGCTTAAGGCGCCCGCTGGATATGGGATTTTGTGGCCCTGGGGTTGTGCCTCTGGAAATGGGGTCTTGGAGCCCCTGGTGTTAGGCCCATGGATGGAGGTTTTTGGCCCTAACACCAGACCCTGGAAAGGGGTTTTATTTTGGCCCCAGGGGTTAGGGCCTGAATGGGGTTTTGGGGCCCTAGTTTAGGGGCCTGGAGATGGGGGTTTTGAGGACCCTGCGTGTTTGGGGCCCCTGGACAATGGGGTTTTGGGGTCCCACGGGTTAGGGCCCTGAATGGTTTTGGGGCCCCTGGGGATAGAGGTACTGGAATTCGGTCTTTGGGTCCAGGGTTAAGGGCCTGGATTATGGGTCTTGGTGCCCCTGATGTTAGGTCCTAAGAAATAGGGTTTGGGGATGGGGCAGGGGCCCCTAGAAATGGGTTTTGGGCCACTAACACCAGGGCCACCCAGGAATGGGGTTTGGGCCAGGGGTTATGGCCCCTGGATATGGGGATTTGGGGCCCCTGGTGTATGGGGCCCTGGAATGGGGTTTTAGGGCTGGGGGTAGGGGCCCAGGGAAATGGTTTTGGGGCCCGGGGTTTGGGAATCTGGAAATGTGGTTGGGGGCCCCAGGGGTTATGTGCCCCTGGAGAATGAAAGTTTTTGGTCTGGGTTACGGGCC
>NC_133793.1:21571535-21572803 GCF_003597395.2 Chelonoidis abingdonii | reverse complement strand
ATGGGGATTTGGGGCCCCAGGGGTTAGAGGCTCCTGGAAATGGGGTTTGGGGGCCCCTGGTGTCAGGGGCCCCTGAAAATTGGGTTTTGGGGACCTATGGGTTAGGGGCCCTTGGATATGAAGATTTGGTGCCCCTGTGGTTTGGAACCCCTGGAAAGGGGTTTTGGGGCCCCGGAGGTTAGGGGCCCCTTGGAAATGGAGTTTGGGGACACTGGCATTGGCGTTTTGGTTTTTGGCCCCCAGGGTTAGGAGCCCCTGAAAATGCAGTTTTCGGTGCCCAGGTGTTAGGGGCCCTTGGTTATATGTGTTCGGTGCCCCAGGGGTTTGGGGCCCCTGGAAATGGAGTTTTGGGGCCCCCGGTGTTAGGGGACCCTAGAAATGGGGGTTTGGGGCCCCTAGGGTGAGGGGCCCATGGAAATGTGGTTTTTGGGGTCCCAGGAGTTAGGCACCCCTGGATATGGCCATTTCTGACTCCTGGGGTTTGGGGCTCCTGGAAATAGGGTTTTGGCGCCCCTGGGGTTAAGGGCCCCTCGAAATAGGGGTTTGGGGCCCCTGGGGTTAGGGGACCTTGGAAATCAGGTTTTGGGGCCACTGGTGATAGGGGCCCCTGGTTATTGGGGTTTGGGGCCCGTGGAATTAGGGGCCCCTAGATATGGGGATTTGTGGCCCCTGGGGTTAGGGGCTCCTGGAAATGGGGGTTTTGGGCCCCTAGGTTTGAGGGCCCCTGGAAATGGGGTTTTGGGGACCCAGAGGTTAGGCTCCCATGGATATGGTGATTTGTGGCCACTGTGGTTTGGCACCCCTGGAAATGGTGTTTTGGGGCCCCTTGGTTTAGGATTCCCTGGAAATGGGGGTTTGGTGCCCCTAGGGTTAGGCACCCCTGGAAGTGGGGTTTTGGGGCCCCTGGTGTTAGGGGCCCCTGGATATGTCGCTTGGGGGTCTCAGGGGTTAGGGGCCCCTGGAAATGGGGATTTGGGGCCCCTGGTGTTTCGGGCCCCTGGAAATGGGGTTTTGGGGCCCATGGGTTAGGGGCGCCTGGAAACGGTGTTTTGGGGCCCGAGGGGTTATGGGCCCTTGGAAATGGAGCTTTGGGGCCCCTGGAAATAGGGTTCTCAGACTCCTGTGTTTAGGAACCATGGTATTGGGGTTTTGTGGGCGCCAGGGGTTAAGGCCCTGGAAATGGGGTTTTGGGACCTGGTGAATGAGGTTGTGGGCTCTGGTGTTTAAGGGGCCCTTGAAATGCGGGGTTTTGTGAGGTGGGGTGGGCA
>NC_133793.1:21564378-21571260 GCF_003597395.2 Chelonoidis abingdonii | reverse complement strand
ACCCAATTTCCAGGGCCCCTATCCCTGGGGCCCTAAATCCCCATGTCCCGGGGCCTCACCCGGGGCCACAAAAAAAGGGTTTGGGGCCCCTGGTGTTAGGGCCCTCTATTGGATTTTGGGGCCCCACGGGTTAGAGGCCCCTGGAAATTGGGTTTTGGGGCCCTGGAATGGGGTATTGGGGCCCCTGGTGTTAGGGCCCCTGAAAATGGGTTTTGTTGCCCCAGGGGTTAGGGCCCTTGGAAATGGGGTTTGGGGCCCCTGGAAATGGGGATTTAGGGGCCCCTGGGCTTAGGATACCTGGAAATTGGGTTTTGGGCCCCTGGGTTTAGGGTTCCCTAGAAATGGGGTTTGGGTGCCTAGTGTTAGGGGCCCTGGAAATGGGGTTTTGGGCCCAGGGGTTAGTAGCCCTTGGAAGGAGCTCTGGGGCACCTGGAAATAGGGTTCTTGGGCCCCTGAAAATGGGTTGGGGCCCCTGGGGTTAGGGGCCCCTGGAAATGTGAGTTTTGGGGCCCCTAGGTTAGGGGCCCTTGAAATGGGGTTTTGGGCCCCTGGTGTTAGGGGCCCCTAGAAATTGGGTTTTGGGGTAATGCACAGATCATTTCCTGCATGAAGCAACAGTGACACCCTGTGTCCACGCAGGGTAATGCACAAGGAATATCCCCACAGAGCAACAGTAACACCCTGTGGCCACACAGGATAATGCACAGAGCATTTCTCTCAGGAGCAACAGTGACACCATGTGCCCACGCAGGGTAATGCACAGAGCATTTCCCCCACGTTTTGAGGCCCTGGGTTAGGGGCCCCTGGAAATTGGGGTTTGGGGCTCCTAGGGTTAAGAGACCTGGAAATGGGGTTGGGGCCCTGGTGTTAGGGGCACCTGGAAATAGGGTTCTGGGGCCCGTGGGTTAGAGGCCCTAGAAATTGGGGTTTGGGGCCTCTGGGTTTGGGGACCCTGGAAATAGGTTTTGCGCCCCTGGGGTTAGGGGTCCCTGGAAATGGGTTTGTGGCCCCAGCGTAAGGGCCCCTAGAAATGGGGTTTGTGGCCCTGGTGTTAGGGCCCTGGAAATAGGGTTTTGGGCCCCTGGTATAAGGCGCCCTGGATGTGGTTTGGGCCCCTAACGCCAGGTGCCCCTGGAAAAGGGTTTTGGGGCCCCAGAGTAAGTGGCCCTGACATGGAGATTCGGGCCCAGGGGTTAGGGGCACCTGGAAATAGGTTTGGGGCCCGTGGGCTTAGGGGCCCCTGGAAATATGGGTTTGGGGCACCTGGGGTTTGGGGGCCCTGGAAATTGTGTTTTGGGGCCCCAGGGGTTAGGGGCCCTGGAAATTGGGTTTTGGGCCCAGGGGTTAGCGGCCCCTGGAAATGGGGTTTGGAGCCCAGGGTTTAGGCGCCCCTAGAAATGGGGGGTTGTGGTCCTAAGGGTTACCTGCCCCTGGAACTGGGTTTTGGGTCCCCTGGTTTAGGGGCCCCTGGAAATGGGGGTTTTGGGGGCCCCCAGGGGTGGAATCCTGGAAATGGGGTATTGGGGCCCTAGGCTTAGGTGCACCTGGAAATGGGTGTTGGGCCCCTGGTTTAGAAGTTCCTGGAAAAGTGGTTTGGGCCCCTGGGGTTAGGGGCCCCTGCAAATTGGGGTTTTGGGCCCTAACCCCAGGGGCCCCTGGTAATGGGTTGGGGTCCTGTCTTTAGGGACACTAGAAAATGGGCTTTGGGGCCCAGGGGTTAGGGGCCCCTGGATATGGGGACTTGGGGCCCTGGTGTATGGGGCTCTAGAAATGGGGTTTTAGGGCCCCTGGGATTAGGACCCCTGGAAAGGGGGTTTTGGGCCCAGGGGTTAGGTGTCCCTGGAAATGGGGTTTGGGGCCCTGGGTTAGGGCCCCTGGAAATGGGTGTTTCGGGTCCCTGGTGTTCGGGGCCCCTGGAAATGAGTTTTGGGGCACCAGGGTTGAGGGGCACCTAGACATGGGTATTTAGTCCCCAAGGGTTAGGGACCCCTGGAAATTGGGTTTGGGGCTCCTAGGTGGGAAGACCCTGGAAATGGGGTTTTGGGGCCCTGCTCTAGGGGCCCCTGGAAATTGGGCTTTGGATCCCCAGGGGTTAGGGGCCCCTGGAAATGGGGTTTTGGGGCCCCAGCGGTTCCGTGACTCTGGAAATAGGGGTTTGGGTCCCTGGTGTTTGGGGCACCTGGAAATGAGGATTTGGGGGCCCTGGTTAGGGGCCCTGGAAATGGGTTTGGGGCCCTTGGTGTTACGTGTCCCTGGAAATGGGGTTTTGGGCCCCAGGGTGAGAGGCCCCTGGACTTGGGTATTTAGGCCCCAGGCATTAGGGCCCTGGAAATGGGGTTTTTAGGCCCTGGGGTAGGAGAACGTGGAAATGGGGTTTTGGGACCTGGTGTTAGGGGCCCTGGAAATAGGTGGGGGCCAAGGGTTAGGGGCCCTGGATATGGGGATTTGGGGCCGCTGGTGTTTGGGGCCCCTGGAAAAGGGGTTTTGGGCCCCTGGGTTAGGGACCCATGGATATGGGGATTCGGGGCCCGTTGGGTTAGGGGCCCCTGTAAATGGGGTTTTGGACTCCTGGGATAGGCAAAACCCCATTTCCAGGGCCCCTATCCCTGGGGGCCCTAAATCCGCATGTCGCGGGGCCGCTCACCCCGGGGGCCACAAAATATTGGGATTTTGTGGTCCCCACGGGTTAGAGGCCCCTGGAAATTGGGTTTTGGGGCCCTTGGAAATGGGGTATTGGGGCTCCTGGTGTTAGGGGCCCCTGAAAATGGGGTTTTGCGCCCCAGCGGTTAGGGGCCCTTGGAAATGGGGTTTGGGGACCCTGGAAATGGGGTTTTGGGGCCCCAGGGGTTAGGCACCCCTGGATATAGGGAACTGTGGCCCCTGGGGTTTGGGGCCCCTGGAAATGGGGATTAGGGGCCCCTGGGCTTAGGGATACCTGCAAATTGGGTTTTGGGGCCCCTGGGTTTAAGGTTCCCTAGAAATGGGGGGCTGGGTCCCTAGTGTTAGTAGCCCCTGGAAATGGGGTTTTGGGGCCCCAGGGGTTAGTAGCCCTTGGAAATGGAGCTCTGGGGCACGTGGAAATACGGTTTTGGGGCCCCTGGTGTTAGGGGCCCCTGGTGTTGGGATTTTGGGGCCCGCGGGTTAGAGGCCCCTGGAAATGATGTTTTGGGGCCGCTGGAAATGGGGTTTTGGGGCCCCTGGTGTTAGGGGCCCCTGGAAATGGGGTTTTGGGGCTCCTGGGGTTAGGGTCCCCTGGGAATGTGAGTTTTGGGGCCTCTAGGGTTAGGCGCCCCTTGAAATGGGGTTTTGGGGCCCCTGGTGTTAGGGGCCCCTAAAAATTGGGTTTTGGGGTAATGTACAGATCATTTCCTGCATGAAGCAACAGTGGCACCCTGTGTCCACGCAGGGTAATGCACAAGGAATATCCCCCCCAGAGCAACAGTAACACCCTGTGGCCACACAGGATAATGCACAGAGCATTTGTCTCACGGAGCAACAGTGACACCATGTGCCCACGCAGGGTAATGCACAGAGCATTTCCCCCACAGAGAAACACTGACACTGTGTGGCCACACAGCGAAATTGCGCAGAGCATTTCCCTAACAGACCAAGATGACACCGTGTGCTGGCCAGTGCAGGGAATGCACTAAAGAATATCCCGCCAAGTACAATGGCACCCTGTGGAAACACAGGGTTATGAAGAGAGCATTTCCTGCATTGAGCAACAGTGACCGTGTGCCATGCAGGGTCAATGCACAGAGCGTTTCCTCACAGAGCAACAGGACACTGTGTGGCTACGTGTGGTAATGCAGAGCATTTTCACAGCAACAGTGACACCCTGTTGCCAGGAGGGTAACGTACAGAGCATTTCCCTCACGAGCAACAGTGACACCCTGTGCCAAGCGGGGAAATGAACAGAGCATTTCCTGTATGGAGCAACAGTGACACCGTGTGGCCATGCAGGTTAATACACTAAAGAATATCCCCAATAGAGAACAGTGACACCATTGTTGCACACAGGGTAATGCACAAAGTAATTTTTCGGGAGCACCGGAGACCAGTGGCCACAGGGTAATGCACAGAGCATTTCCTCACAGAGCGCAGTGAGAATTGTGGCCACGCAGATCATGCACAGAGCATTTCCTCACAGAGCAACAGTGACACCCTGTGGCCATGCGGGTTAATGCACAGAGAATTTCCCATACAGAGCAATAGTGACACCTGTAGCACGTGCAGTAATGCAGAGAGCATTTCTCTCATGAAACATGACACCCTGTGGCCATGCAGGTAATGCACAGAGCATTTCCTACAATGGAGCAACAGTGACTCCTGTGGCCATGTGTGGTAATGCACAGACCATTTCCTCACAGAGCAACAGTGCCACCGTGTGGCCATGAGGTAATGCACAGAACCATTTACGTCACAGAGCAACAGTGACACCCTGTGGGTACGCGGAGTAATGCACAGACATTTCCTGCATCAAGCAACAGTGACACCCTGTGGCCCACGCAGGTTAATGCACAAGGAATACTCCCACATCCTGGAAATGATGTTTTCGGGCCCTGGAAATGGGGTTTGGGGGCCACGGTGTTAGGGGCCCCTGGAAATGGGTTTTGGGGCCCCTGGTGTTAGGAGCCCCTGGAAGATGGAGTCTGGGTTCCCCTGGAAATGGGGTTTTGGGGGCCCCAGGAAAATGGGGGTTGTTGGGAACTGGGGTTAGGGGCCTTGGAAATGGGGTTTTGGGGCCCCAGGGGTTAGGGACCCCTGGAAATGGGGTTTTCGGGCCCCTAGGTTTAGGGACCACTGGAAATGGGGGTCACTGTTGCTCTATGAGGGAAATGCTCTGTGCATTACCCCGGTAGCCACAGAGTGTCACGTTGCTTTGAGAGGAATGCTCTGTGCAGACCCCGCATGGCCACAGGGTGTGACTGTTGCTCTTAAGGGAAATGCTCTATGCAAACCCGCTTTGCCACGCAATGTCACTGTTGATCTGAGGGAAATGCTCTGTGTATTACCACACGTGGCCACATGGTGTCACTGTTGCTCTGTGAGAGAAATGCTCTGTGCATTACCACATGAAGCCACACGGTGTCACTGTTGCTCCATACAGGAAATGCTCTGTTCATTTCTCCGCTTGGCAACAGGGCTGGTGCCCCTGGATTGGGACTGTGACCTGGCGTTTGGGGACTCTGGAATTGGGTATTGGGCCCCTGGTTAGGGACCCCTGGAAATGGGGTTTGGGTCCCGCAGCATTAGGCACACTCAAATGGGCGGTTTTGGGGCCCCCTGGGGTTAGGCGGACCCTGGAAATGGGGGTTGGGGCCCCTAGGATTAGGGCCCTGGAAATGGGTTTTGGGGCCCTGTGTATGGTTGCCCCTGATATGTGGGTTGGAGGCCCTAGGTGGTAAGGGGCCCCTGAAATTGGGTTTGGGGCCCGTGGTGCCCCGAATGTGGGTTGGGGTCCCCAGGGTAGGGCCCCTGGAAATAGGGGTATTTGGGGTCCCCAGCATTAGGGCACCCTGGAAATGGGGGGTTGGGCCCTGGGGTTAGGAGGCCCCGGAAATGGGGTTTGCAGACCCCCCAGGTTTAGGGCCCTTGGATGTGGTTTTTTAGGGCCCCTCGGGTTTAGGGGCCCCTTGAAAACGTTTGGGGCCCCTCGGTGGTCCTGGCTGGATATGGGAGTTTGGCCCACAGGGATAGGGCCCCTGGAGAAATGCGGTTTTTGGCCCACCTGGGTTAGGGGCCCCTGGAAATGGAGGATTTGGGCCTCTAGGGTATAGGGCCCCTGGAATGTGGTTTTTGGGCCCCTGGAGTTAGGCCTCTGTAAAATTGGTGTTCTTCGGCCCCAGGTGTTAGGCGCCCCTGCATATGGGATTCTGGTGACCCCTGGTGTTTGGGGACCTGGAAATGCCTGTTTTTGGGGCCCAGGTTAGGACGTACCCTGGAACACTATGCGCGATTTGTGGCTTCCCTCGGGTTGGAACCTCTGCGAAATGGGGTTTTGGGGCCCCTAGGATTAGGAGGCCTCCTGGAATATGAGGTTGGGGCCCATCAGGCGTTTGGAGCCCCTGAAATTGCGTTTGAGCACCAGCGTCTAGGTCGCCCCTGGAATAGGGATTTGTTGGCCATCCTGGGTTGCCGCCCATGGAAAGGGGTTGGTGGGATGAGGGGTGCCCACGTGAAAGGTTTTGGGGGCCCGTGTTAGGGGCCTGAATAGGATGACCTGGGGTTCGGGGCCCCTAGGTATGGGGTTTGGGCCCCTGGAAATCGGTCGTTTTCGGGCCCCATAGTGCCTTCTAGGAAGCCCCTCTGCAAATTGGGTTCTGGGCATTCCCGGCTTAGGTTCCCCGGACAACCTATGGATTTGGGTCCCCTGGGTGTTTTGGGCCTCTGTATAGTGGGGTTATCGGTGCCATAAGGGGTTGGGGGCCCCGAAAATGGGGGTTTGGGGCCCTGGGATACGAGTCCCTGGAAATAGGGTTTGCAAGGCTGTTTAGGCAGCCACCTGGATATGGGGATTGGGTCCCCTGGTGTTAGGGCCATTGGAAAAGTTCGGTTTTTGGGACCCTAAGGTTAGCACCCCTGTGAAATGGGGTTTGGGGCCCCACGGATAGAGGCCCCTGGATAATGGGGTTTTAGGCCGGGGTTAGGGGCCACCTGGAAAATCGGGTTTTGGGCCCCGGTTTAGGGGCCCGTGACAATGGAGTTTTGGAGGCTGTTCTAGGGAAGGCCGGAAACTTGGTTTGGCAGCCGCAGGGTTAGGGCCGCTGCTAAATAGGGGTTTTGGGCCCCTAGGGTTAGGGGCCATGGATATGGGTATTTGGGTCCCACTGGTGTTTTGCGGCCCCTGGATATGGGGGTTTCGGGCCCCTGGGTTAGGTC
>NC_133793.1:21555189-21564277 GCF_003597395.2 Chelonoidis abingdonii | reverse complement strand
TCCAAAGCAATTCACAACTTAAAAGGGACATAATTAACTTTAGCAGACTTTAGATGGCTTTTTACTACTAACTCCTTTCAAACACTAAAGAAAAGCACTTCCGATAGTGCCCCTTAGAGCCCTTATAGGACCCCTTACCCCTGGGTGCCGAAATCCCGATATCCAGGGGCAGATGACAGCAGGGGCCCCAAAACCCCATTACGAGGGTCCCCAAACACCAGGGGCCCCGAATCCCCATTTCCAGGGGCCCCTATCCACAGGTGGCCTAAAACCCTATTTCCAGGGACCATTAACCGCAGGGGCCCCAAACCCACTTTTTCATGGACCCCTACCCCAGGGACCCCAAAACCCCATTTCCGGGGGCCCCTAAATTTAAGGACCCCAATCCCCCATTTCCAGGTGAACCTAACTGCATGGGCTCCAGAACCCCATTTCCAGGGACCTCTAACCCCAGGGGCCCCAGAACCCCATTTCCAGTGGCCCCAAACCCCTGGGGGCCCAAATCCTCATATCCAGGGGCAGCTAATACCAGTGGCCCCAAAACCCCGTTTCAAGGTACCGCTAACCCTAAGGGCCCAAAAACACCATTTCCAGAGGCCCCTAACCCTAGGGTCCCAAATCCCCCATTTCAAGAGGCCCATAACCCTGGGGGCAGAAACTCCCATTTCCAGGGGCCCCTAACCCTGGGGGCCCCAAAACCCCATTTCGAGGGGGCCCTAATCCTGTTGATTCCAAAACCCCATTTCCAGGGGCACCAAACCGTTAGATCCCCCAACCCATATATCCAGGGGCCACTAATACGAAAGGTCCCAAATCCCTATTTTCAGGGACCCCTAACCCTAGGGGCCCTAAACCCCCATTTCCAGGGGCCCATAACCCTAGGAGTCCAAAACCCCATTTCCAGAGGCCCCTAAACCTAGGGGCCCCAACCCCCCCTTTTCCAGGGGCCCCTAACCCCAGGATCCCAAACCCCCATTTCCAGGGGCCCCAAACCACAGGGGCCCCAAAGCCCCATTTCCAGGGGCCCCTAACACCTGTTGCTCTGTGGGAGATATTCCTTGTGCATTAACTTGCGTGGCCACAGGGTGTCACTGTTGCTTGATGCAGGAAATGCTGTGTGCATATCTCCACGTGCCCACAGGGTGTCACTGTTGCTCTATGAGGTTAATGCTCTGTGCATTACCCCGCGTGGCCACAGGGTGTCACTGTTGCTCTATGAGGAAAATGCTCTGTGTATTACCCCGCGTGGCCACACAGTGTCAGTGTTGCCCCATGAGGGAAATGCTCTGTGCATTACCCCGTGGCCAGACGGTGTCACTGTTGCTGTGTGAGGGAAATTATCTGTGCAGTACCTAACATGGCCACATGGTGTCAGTGTTGCTCTCTGAGGAAAATGCTCTGTGCATTATTCCGCCTGGCCACAGGTGTTACTGTTGCTCTGAGAGAGAAATGGTCTGTGCATTACCTCACGTGGCCACACGGTGTCACTGTTTCCCCATGAGGGATATGTCCTGTGCATTACCCCTAAAGGTCACAGGATGTCAGTGTTTCTCTGTGAGGGAAATGCTCTGTGTATTACCCTGCATGGCCACACAGTGTCAGTGTTGCTGCATGGAGGAAATGCTCTGTGCATTACCCCGCGTGGCCACAGGGTGTCACTGTTGCTCTGTGGGGTATATTCTTAGTGTATTTACCTGTGTGGCCACATGGTGTCACTGTTGTTCCATGCAGGAAATTCTCTGTGTATTACCCCGCGTGGCCACAGGATGTCACTGTTGCTTTGTGAATTACCCCATGTGGCCACACGGTGTCAATGTTGTTCCAGGCAGGAAATGCTCTGTGCCTTACCCCACGTGGCCACAGGGTGTCACTTTTGCTTCATGCAGGAAATGCTTTGTGCATTACCACGCTTGACCACAAGGTGTCACTGTTGCTCTTTGAGTGAAATGCTCAGTGCATTACCCCACGTGGCCACACGATGCCACTGTTGCTCTGTGAGTGAAATGCTGTCTGCATTACCCCTCTTGGCCACATGGTGTCAGTGTTGCTGCATGGAGGAAATGCTCTGTGCATTACTCTGTGTGGCCACACGATGTCAGCGTTGCTCTGTCAGGGAAATGCTGTGTGCATTACAGGACGTGCCCTTAGGGTGTCAACGTTGCTCTATGAGGGAAATCCTCTGTGCATTACCATGCGTGGCCTCAGAGTGTCACTGTTGCTCCATACAGGAAATGCTCTGTGCATTACGGGACGTGGCCTTATGGTGTCAACGTTGCTCTGTGAGGGAAATCCTCTGCGCATTACCATGCGTGGACACAAGGTGTCACTGTTGCTCGGTGAGGGATATTCTCTATACATTACCCTACGTGGTCACACAGTGTCACTGTTTCTCTGTGAGAGAAAGGCCCTGCGCATAAACATGTGTGGCAAGATGGTGTCACTGCTGCTCTGTTAGGGAAATTCTCTCTGCATTAATCAGCGTGGCCACAGAGTGTCATTTTTGCCCTGTGAGGGAAATGCTTTGTGCATTACCAAACGTGGCTACAAGGTGTCACTGTTGCTCCATGAGAAAAATGCTCTGTGCATTATACTGCATGGCTACAGGGTGTCACTGTTGCTCTGTGGGGGATATTCCTTGTACATTACCCCGCTTGGCCACAGGGTGTCACTGTTGGTCTATGGGGAAATGGCATTACAACCGCGTGGGTTTAAGGTTTGGGTTAGGGGTATGGGCAAGGTTAGAGGGGTTGGGTAGGTGTTAGGGTAACGGTTGGGGTCAGGGTTCGGGTTAGGGGTAAGAGGTTGGGGGTAGGGGTAGGGTTAAGGTTTAAGGGTTAGTGGTTAGGTTATGAGAGGGTTAGGTTAGGTTAGGGATAGGGGTTAGAGTTAGGTTAGTTTAGGAAGTTAGAATAAGGGGTTAGAGGTTCGGATAGGGTATGATGTTATGGTTAGGTATAGGGTTAGGGTCAGGGTATAGGGGTCAGGGGTTTGTTAGGGGAGGCCAGGGTGGGGTTGGGTTAGGTGTTAAGGGGTTATAGGGTTGGGTTAAGGGTTAGAGAGTTGGAGTTGGATTTAGTTGGTTAAGGGTTAGGGGTTAGGTAGTTAGGTTAGGGTAGAGGGGTTAGGAGTTAGATTGTAGTTAGGGGTTAGGGTTAGGGATATGGAGTTAGGGTTTAGGGGGGGCAGGGTTGGGGTTGGGGTTAGGGTTAGGGTTTTAGGTTGAGTTTAAGGGTTAGGGTTAGGGTTAAGAGTTTTAGGGTGAGTGTGACGAGGTTGCCGGGGCTCAACCCTCCTGTGGAGGAGGGGAGCCACACTGGCCCTGTCCTCTCCGGGTACTGTCCTTAGGATCGGTCACGACTCGGGGGAGTTCGGTCCCTGTGGAGCGGATGAGCAAGGCAAAGTCAGTAGGGCACGCCTTTGATGCAGGCGGGCACCAAAACACAGTACAATAAGCCTGGCCTTCTGGGGCAGGGCAAGAAGTAATGATGTGTCAGGGGCCACAGCCTGGGGTAGGGGTTAGGTTTAGGTGTTAGGGTGAGGGTTAGGGTAGGGTAGGGGTTGGTTAGGTTTAGGTATGGTGGGTTAGGGTATAGGGTTAGGGTGTTAGGGGTATGGGGTTAGGTTAGGGTAGGGTAGGGATGGAGGGATGGGATTAGGTAGGGGTTAGGGTTGGGTAGAGGTTAGGGGGTGTGAGGAGAGGGTATGGGGTTAGGGAGGGTTAGGGGTTTGGTTAGGTAGGAGGGGTTAGGGTGAGGGTGAGCGTGGGGCTTAGGGGTTTAGGGTTTTAGGGTTAGGGGTTACAGGTTAGGTTAGGGGTTTAGGGTTAGAGTTTAGGATTTGGGGGTTGGGGTTAGGGTTTAGGGGTGTTGGGGTTTAGGGGTCGGGGGTTAGGGTGATGGGTATGTTTTGGGGTTTGGGTTAGGGTTAGAGTGGGGTTTAGGGTTAGGGTTTGGGTGTGAGGGTGAGGGGTTAGGGTTAGGATTTAGGGTGGAGGATGAGGGGTTGGGGGTGGAGGTGGGGGGTTAGGGTAGGGGTGGGGGTTGGGGTGAGGTGTTAAGGTTATGGTGTTTAGGGTAGGATTTAGGGGTTTTTAGGGTTTAGGATTTAGGGATTTCGGGTGGAGGGGAGGTTAGGGTCTGTGCATTACCCTGCATGGCCACAGCGTGTCACTCTTGCTCTGCGGGGAATATTCTTTGTGCATTAACTTCCGTGGCCACACAGTATCACTCTTGCTCTGTGAGGGAAAAGCTCTGTGCATTACCCCATGTGGCCACACGGTGTCACTGTTGCTCTGTGAGGGAACTGCTCTGTGCATTATCGAGCTTGGCCATAGGGTGTCACTGTTGCTTAATGCAGGAAATGCTCTGTGCATTACCTCACTTGGCCACACGGTGTCACTGTTGCTCTGTGAGGAAAATGGTCTGTGTATTACCCTGCATGGCCGCAGGGTTTCACTGTTGCTCTGTCGGTGATAGTCTTAGTGCATTAACCTGGCTGGCCACACGTTGTCACTGTTACTCCATGTAGGAAATATTCTGTGCATTACCTTGCATGGCCACAGAGTGTCACTGTTGCTCTGTGAGGGAAATGCACTGTGCATTACCACACGTGGCCACATGGTGTCACTGTTGCACAATGAAGGAAATGCTCTGTGCATTACCTGGCATGGCCACAGGGTGTCACTGTTGCTCCATGAGAGAAATGCTCTCTGCATTACCGCACGTGGCCACAGGGTGTCACTCTTGCTCTGTATGGGAAATTCTCTGTGCATTAACCCGCATAGCCACAAGGTGTCACAGTTGCTCTGTGAGGGAAATGCTCTGTCCATGACCCTGTGTGGCCACATGATGTCACTGTTGCTCTGTGTGGGAAATGCTCTGTGCATTACCCCATCTGGCGAAACGGTGTCAGTGTGGCTCTGTGAGAGAGAGGCTCTGTGCATTACCCCGCGTGCCCACAGGGTGTCACTCTTGCTCTGTGAGGGAAATGCTCTGTGCATTACACTGCGTGGCCACATGGTCTCATGGTTGCTCCCCAAAAGAATTGCTCTGTGCATTACCCTATGTGGCCACATGGTGTCACTGTTGCTCTTTTGGGGATATTCTTAGTGTATTAACCTGCATGGCCACATGGTGTCACTGTTGCTCAATGCAGGAAATGCCATTCTTGCTCGGCAGGGGATATTCTTAGTGCTTTACCCTGTGTGGCCACAAGGTGTCACTGTTGCTCTGTTAGGGAAATGGTCTGTGCATTACCCTCCGTGGCCACACAGTGTCAGTGTTTCTCTGCGGGGGAAATGCTCTGTGCATTAACCTGCGTGGGCATATCATGCCACTGTTGCTCCATGAGAGAAATGCTCTGTCCATTATTCTGTGTGGCCACAGAGTGTAACTGTTGCTCTCTGGGGGATATTCCTTGTGCATTACCTGCGTAGCCACAGGGTGTCACTGTTGCTTCATGCAGGAAATGCTCTGTGCATTACCCCAAAACCCAATTTCCAGGGGCCCCTAACACCAGGGCCCCAAAACCCTATTTCACCATTTCACGACGCCTACTCCCATGGGGCCCCAAACCCCATTCTCAGGGCCCTCATCCTGGGGGCCCAAAACCCATTCCAGGGCAAAAACTCCTGGGACCCCAACGCATATCCAGGCCACCACACCAAAGGCCCTCACACCTATTTCCAGGTACACCTAACCCCAGGGGCCCGAAACCACACTTTTCCAGGGGCCCCAAACCCGGGGGACCCAAAACCCCATTCTGGGGACCCAAACGCTGGGGCCCAAACCACATATCAGGGGCATACCAACACCAAGTGACGAAAACCTACTTTAGGGGGTCCTAACGCCTAGAGGCCCCAAACCATATTCAACGGTACGCCTACTAACCAACGGGACCAAAACCCACTTTCAGGGCCTCTAACACCTGGGGTGTCAACAACCGCCCATTTCGGGCACCAAAACCGGGCGACCAAACCCACTCATCAGGGTGCCACAACACCAGGCCCTAAAAGCTATTCTAGGCCCTAACCAGCAAAACCGCATATCAGGGAGCCCCTAACACGGGCCCCAAAGCCATATCCATGGTGGCAGCTAACCACTAGCCTCCAAATCCCCATGTCCAGGGGCGCAACAGAGGGCCCAAACCTTAATGGGCTAATCAGGGCAAACCCCATTCCAGGGGCCCTTAACCTGTGGTGCCCAAAACGCCTCCTATTTCAGGGGCCTGCTATCTCCCAGGGGCCCCCAAATACCAAATTTCCAAGGACCCTAACACCAACGCCAACCATTGACGGACTCCAAAACTCTCATTTCCAGGGAGCCTAACACTGGGGGGGCCAAAACCATCCAGGTCTCTATCCTCAGGAGCAACATTAGGGGCTAAACGGGGCACACAACCCATTTCCATACCAACCTCCAGTCCCGGGGACCAAACCCAGCAGGGGACACACGCGACGCCAGATCTATTTCAGGGGCCACCAAGCTCCATTTCCAAGCGCTCTAACCCTGGGCCCCAAACCCAGATTTCCGAGGCGCGCCTAACCAGGCCCCAAGCCCAAGTCCCCATTTCCAGGGCCCAACCCTTAGGCCCTCCAACCCACATATCCCAGGGCCACCTAACACCAGGGGCCAAAAACACCATTTCCCAGAAGGCCGCCACTAAGCATAGGGCCCAAAACACCCATTTACAGGCTCACTAACCAAGGGGCTCAATATCAACATTTGCAAGGGCACCAAGCACTGGCCAACAAATCCAATACCATGGACCCTAACCTGGGGCCCACAAAAGCGAATTCTACAAGGGCATAACACGGACCTCAAAACCACATTTCAGGGGTCCCAATCCTAGGGCCAAAACCCCATACGCAGCCCTTACTCAAAGGCGCCACTCCAGGGCCTAAACTAGGGGACCAAAACCTCATTTCCATTGTCCGCCGTAAACCTCAGGGGCCATAGAAACACATTTCCAAGGGCCCTAACCCAGGGGCCCAAAACCATTTCAGGGCCCTAAACCTAGGGGCCTGAACCACAATTCCAGGGGCCCCTAACACCAGGGGCCCAAACCCCATTTCCTGGGCCCTAACCTAGGGGCCCAACGCCATTTGCCAGGGGCCTAAACTCAGGGGCCCAACCCCATTTCCAGGGGCCCTAACCTCAGGGGCCCCAAACCATTTTCAGGGGCAGCCTAACCTCAGGGGCCCCAAAACCCATCCAGGGGCCCTAACCCAGGGCCAATCCCCTTTCCAGGGGCCCTAACCCAGGGCACCAAACCCTCTTCAAGGGCCCTACCCCAGGCGCCCAAAAATCCGATTTCAGGGGCTACCAGGCCATAACCCCATGTCCATGACACTAACCTCAGGGGCCCAACCCCCATTTCAGGGCCCCTAACCTAGGGCCCAAAACCCCATTTCCAGGGGCACCTAACCCATGGCCAAAACCCATTTCAGGGGCCCCTAACAGGGACAAACTTTCAGGGCTAATCCCGGGGCCCAACACCGCATCTTCAAGGGGCCTCTACCTAGGGACTAGCACATTCTAGAGGCCCGAACACCAGAGGCCCCACAACGCATTTCCAGGGGCTCATACCCAGGGACCTAACAACCCCACATTCAGGGCACTAAAACTAGCGGGACCCAACACCACATTTCCAGGGAACTCTAAAAAAGGA
The DNA here is from genome assembly GCF_003597395.2 of Chelonoidis abingdonii. Taxonomy (NCBI): domain Eukaryota; kingdom Metazoa; phylum Chordata; order Testudines; family Testudinidae; genus Chelonoidis; species Chelonoidis abingdonii. The sequence continues at coordinate 21,556,609 of NC_133793.1, read as the reverse complement.
ACAAAACCCATTCCAGGGGCACAAACCTAAGGGCCAAAAATCAGACTTCCAGGGCCCTATACCATAGGGGAGTCCAAATTTATTTACAGGGGCTTCTAAACCTAGGGGCCCCAAAACGCTATTTCCAGAGGCCCCCTAACCTAGGGACCCCAGAACCATTTCCAAGCCCCTAAACCATGTAAGGGCCCCAAACTCCCATTCTATCCAGCTGGGCACGCTAAACTAGGGCCCAAACACATTCATTGTCGCGCATTCAAACTCTAGGGCCCCAACCGAGTATCCTTTCGGGGCCTATAACCTAGAGGCCCAAAAAGCACATCCAAGGGCCCCTAAATTCAGGGGCCCAACCACCTATTTCCCAGTGCCCTAACCTAGGCCACAAAAAGCCATTTCCAGGAGGCCCCTAATAAGCAAGGGCCCAAACCCCATTCCAGGGGCCCTAACCCGGGCACCAAATATTACCATGAGGGACCCTAACCCGTTGGGGCCCTAAAACCCTTTCCAGGGCCTAAACCTAGGGCCCCAAAACCTATTTCCAGGGGCCCCTAACCCTACGGCCCAACCCCCTATTCCAGGGCCCCAAACCAGGGGCCTGGCAAAACCCCATTTTCAGGCCCTAACCTGCAGGGCCCAAACCCCATTTGCAGGGGCCCCTATAACTAGGGCCCCAAAACCCATTTCCAGGGGCCCTACCAGGTCCAAACCCAAGGCCACATAAAACCGCATTCCTGGGACCATTACCTCTGGGGCCCAACCAACCCATGTTCCAGGGCCCAAAACTAGGGGTCAAAACCATTTACAAGGGCTCCTAACTCAGGGACCCGAAACTCCCATTCAGGGGACCGTAATGTTAAGGCCCAGACACCCCATTTCGAGGGCTTAACCCAGAGGCCCAAAAACCGATTTCCAGTGGGCCCGAACCCAGGGGGCCCAACCCCATTCGAGGGCTCCTAACCTAGGGGCTTCAAAACTCCATTTCCAGGGGCCCTAACCAGGGGCCAAAAACCCCATTTCCAGGGCCCTCTAACTCAGGAGCCCAAAAACCATTTCCAGTGGCCGCTAATCTTAGGACACAATCCCCATTTCCAGGCATCCTAACCTCAGGGACTCCGAAAAACAGTCCAGGACCGGAGGATTACGGGCCCCAACCCATTTCCAGGGCCCCTTACCCCAGGAGCGCCGCAAAACCACATTTCCAGTGGCACTAACCCCAAGGCCCTATACCACATTTCCAGGGGTCTAACTTAGGGCCCGAAAACAATTCAGGGGGCCGCTAACCTAGGGCCCCAAACAGCCATTTCCAGGTCCCTGAACACCAGGAGCGCAGAAACGCCCTTCCATGGCCTCGAACCTAGAGCCACAACCCCCCATTTCCAGTGGCCCCGCCTAACCACAGGGCCCCAACCATTTTTTAGGGGCC